>NC_053441.1:12963076-13065412 GCF_007990345.1 Gossypium hirsutum | reverse complement strand
TTCTTTATTCTAACCAAGATGGGATCATGGTATGCATGCATAGCACCGAACCAAAAGGGAGAAACCAAAAAAAAAAAGAAAAATAACAGCCACAAATAAGAACTAATAGGAAGATAAAAGAAAAAAGATTGATGCAATACTATTCATCGAACAACTTTTAAAATGAGGTTTTGACCGTTGAGCACAGAAAATATGGCCAGAGAAACGTTTCAGAAACCGAGCTGCAACGGCATTTAATCCAACTGGAAACTAATGGGTGATGGTTCTCCACTGGTGGTGATCCCTCTATAAAGAAACCTCTGGAGGTGATGAGGCAAAAAAGGAGGAGAATTGGACTGAAGGGTCCCCTGTTGAAACCAGCAATGCCGGAAGAGATTGCGAAGTTGAGGTTGTAGTCATCCCTAGCACCGGTTGTGCTGTTGCCACCGGGATCATATGGTCCGTGTTGGAACAAAAGAAAAATGCTGCAACTTTGATTGCTTTCACCCGACACAGTAAATGGGGCATCAGTATCGGTTGTGGCTGTTGCATTGTCCTGGAAACCCTGAAGATTGGTTTCTCGAAGAAGAAGGTCCAAGGAGCCCCATTGTAAAGTAATCCATTTGAGTGACAGGCCACTGCCTGGGGTTTGACGAGCTGAAGCTGTAGGACTAGACTAGTGTGTTGTTGCTAACACTGCCAAGCCACAGGTAGTAACTCAGTGAAGGAAGAGTTTGAGAAATGGGGTTCACATTTTGTTGATGTGCAATGTCAGTCTTTTGCTCTTCCCCTTTTCTTTTGCTACTCTTCCCCTTGCCCGTTCCCGGCCTTTACACGGTTCTCAGACCTGGAAAGGGATAAACCCGAGTTCTTGCTAATCTCGGACGTGCTACTGCAAGCTGATTGGACAAGGAAAGGTGCTGCTGACTTTGGTTTTGTTGGTAATATTCGGATCGCCATCTAACTCTACTTCAGCCGAGTCAAACCCTTGTCAGTTCCATCATCACTCATTGCCTTGGGTATCAGGAAATGAAGTGTTAAGTGAAGGAAGCTCCGCAATTGCATCAGCAGCTGCTTTAATCAGCCACTCTATTGCTTTACTAGGCTGATCATAGCCCAACCGGTCTTGTAGATCATAAAACTGTATAGCTGTGGTGACAGATAACCTTACCCTCCTATCCCTCAACCCTTTTGAAGTCCAAACCTTGCTGTGCCGATCTTTCCCACCCGAGGCTCGAGAAACCCTAATAATTCTCGAAGAATGGTGCCAGCCTCGAAGCCGATTAGCAGCAGCGGTGTCAGCTAGAGCATCACCTCCACCTCCATTTGCCACTAGCCCTTTTCATGACCTCTCTACCTTCTCATCATCAGGGTAGTAGTTGTCACTACCTTTCTGACCCATCCTGCTCGACTCACTTCTCCCATTACCAACTCTTGAGAACTTAGAACCTTGTTGTGTCTGAATCTCATCTATCTCCATACTACTTTCATTGCTTTCTCAGAAACTCAAAACTCACCTACCCCAAACAATATACTTCTATCTCAGCTTTAAGAGAAAGACAGAAAATCTGGGATTTGGAGAAATGTTAGAAAGACGGGTTGACATGTCCTATGCATTGATGACGATTGCATAGACAGTAGTTCGGCTGTGTTTAGTGATAAAGGACCTTTCTTACGCTTGATATACGGTCCAAGTCAGGAGACCAGCCTTCCCCCCCCCTCTCTCTCTCTCTCTCTCTCTCTCTCGTTTAGCCTTTTGCAGCTTCAGTACTTCAAAGCATAGCCTGAAAATGCAGCCACAGTCTGCAAGAAAAAGCAAAAGAAAAGAATTTAGATATGGTAAATAATCCGATGCTTCAAAATATGCACTTCACTTCACCGACTCATTTGACCATCGCAACACATACAAGCCCTTGAAACCTTGAGCTGAAAGATATCTGACATTTGGTTGTTATATGTACTTAAGGGACTAAAAAGAGTTATAAAAACAAAAACTAATGTCTCTTCTAAAAAAACGATAAATGCCTTCAACAAAAGTTGAAAATAGAAAGCCCATCTCCACCTTGCCGCTGTATTACCTTGAATCTGAGAAAGAAACCCTTTTTTCTGCTTCACTGTTAAGCTAATGAAAAGCAATAATTGCTGAATGTTTGATGCCGATCTGAAGCCAACCCCCTTTTTTTTCTTTCTTCTTTCTCTCTTCCTCTTCCTTAAATTATTTAAAGCTCTCTCTCTTTTCTTTTTTTCTTTTTTGCTGCTGACCCTAAAGATGGTAGATACCACCACCAGCATCACTATTTATCTTAATAAAAGGACTATTAAATGACAAACCCCCATTAATAAATCAGCTGTTCCTGGATTAGCAACAAATTAAAAGCTGTTCCTGGAATTACCAACAAAGAATATAAACTCTCTTTTTCAGAAAAGAAAAAAAAAGTTTTATGCTCACTTTGAACAACGTTGGTTGTTGTTATAGGAGTCCAGTTCTCAGACAAAAAATAAAACAAAAACAGATGTTTATAGAATCCAAAGCCACACAACAGATCTGCAACTCTTCCAACAGCTGCTTCGATCGAAGAATTAGCTTCACTTCTAAACAGATCGGGTACCTGCAACAACAACAAAATACCAACTAATTATAACTCCTTGAAAGATTAAGATTAGATTCTCAAAAAATGTCAACTGTAGTATCAATTTTCCATCTCTAATTAAATCCTCAGAAATAAAGCTAATACCCTTTGTATCTGTACTTTTCTGCTCATTTAAACAGATAGGTACGTTAGATCAACTCTCCTTAATTCCAGAACAAGAAGTACCAAAAGATTTTATTTTATACGTATATGTTCCCAGATTGAAAAACAAGCTTTATAAAATCAAATTAATATTTTTAGCTTAAAAAACAAACAACTTAAGGAGAAATTAAACAGCTAAAGAAACAAAATTACTCTAACTAGATAGATAAAGAGACAGGAACGAGTAAAGAACCTTGGAATTTCTTTGGCTTTCAAAAAGAGAGAGAGAGAAGAGAAAAAAAAAGAATGGTTGCTAGCAATTCTTTGTAATTTTTTTTCTTTTACTTTCCTTGGTCACATCTCCATTTAGCTAGCTCCCTACAAAGTAATGAAAACAAAGAAATAAAACACAGAACTTTCAATAAGCAAAAGCTAATGATTCACTTGAATTTTCATACCAAAGAAAAAAAAAGAGATTTAGTACACCAATAAGTAACTTACAGCAAAACTAGGGTTGAGTTGTTAGAAGAGAAGTTTTAGGACAAAAATGGAAAAAAAATCCAAGAAAATTGGAAGTGGTAAGGAAGGAAGAGAAGAAGATATTGCAAGCGAAGGTGTTCTTGTGAATATATGAGAGGCTTCAAGTGAAGATATCGGGAACGACAGACGTTGCGCCGTTTCGTTCAAGTCCAATCCTTTAATATGCGTCATTCTCCAAACTTAGGGCCCCAGCTTCTTCCTACATTTACTTCCTTGCCATTCATCTATTGCAATAACCTAATTTATCTCTCTTTTTTACACAAAAATAAGACTAAATTGATATAATGTATAAATATTAAGAATTAAACTTGTTATTATGTCAATTTAAATATTACTATGTCATCTTTCTATTAGTCATTTAATAGTCAGTGGCTAAAAAGAAAAAATTAAATATTTGGGTGACCATTTTATAATTTTTAATGGTTGGGTGACTAAAATTGAAATTTACTAATAGTTGGATGACTACTAGTATAGTTTACCTTATTTTTTATTGGGCTTTACTATAAAATTTGCCTACAAATTATACTGATTTTCTCGCTTAAGTATATAAATTTTGTTTGATAAAAAACAATACTTAAATTATCAAATTCATCTCTTTTTGTCCCAAAGCAAAATATCGACCAATAAGTATGTGACACGTGGCATGTTATTTGATGGATGAAAGATTATAACGCAAGTGCACGTGTTAACCAAGTAATAAAGTAATAAAAATATGTAATTTCCACGAGAACCAAATTCTAAGTTGTTAATTTCCAACTATTCAACTCTATTTAATCTATATCAATAAAATAAATTCTAATTTCTATTTAACTTAACCTAAGCAATTTATGGATATTTCATTAAATTAAAACAATGAAAACATTTAAGTTTCTCAATAAATTTAGAGACTTGGAACTCTAACTTCACCTAATCAAGTTAATCAATCATCTCTCGTTTAATTATTAAATCTATGTAATTTACTAACTCAAGATTCAATGCCATTAACTAGACCATTTAGTATCAAGCAAAATTAATCCCCTTCCTTACTAGCTATTGGGTTGAAGTTGGGTTGATTAGGGCATCATGTATTGGGTAGGGTGAAGTCACTAAGAACAAACTTATTGGGTTGATTAGGGCACCACTTATATTCCTATTCTAGTTGCAAATTAACTCGTTCGTCAACACTACTAAATTAATCCTAATCTATTCAATCTAGATTCAAACCTTAATTTCTCTTCCAAGACAAATCAAGATTGTAAAATTAATACAATTGGTGATCAGACAAGTAGATTAAGCACAAGTCTGAATAAATAATTAATAAAGATCAAAACAATTGAAGAAAAATAAATTAATTAACTAAAAATGATAGATCATCACTCCAAAAAATAATAATTTGAGTTCATATTGAGTTGAAAAACAACACAAAAAGATATCCACAACAGACCTGCATTAAACAAAAGAGATAATCTAGAAAGAAAATAGCTAAAAGAATTTATGTGGAGCTCTTTGAATTTCTTTTCTTCTTATCCTTGCAAGCTTGAAGTTTTCCTTAGTATAAGAGAGTCTTCCTTTAGTCTCCAAGTGATTATTTTCTTTTTTAAATTTCGTTATCCTTGTTTTTAGGGTTTCTTCTCACATTGCTCCACCGCATGCAAAAGTTGTTGTGGAGCAAACTACTTGCTTCCAAAATTTTGAATTGAAGAACATGCTCCACTACACTAAATTAAATTCGATGGAGCAAAAGGCTACTCTTCTTCATTGCTTGTATTAAGCTCTAAGTCTTTCATTCTTCACCCAATACCTACAATGAGAAAAAGAAAGTAACAAATTCGTCCGAACTAACTCTAAAATGATACAAATTAAACAAATTGAAATAATATATAATTAATCCAAAAAGCTATAAATCTAATAAAAACTCATCTAAATGCTAACATTACATCCTAAAATGCTATGAAAACTCTACTAAATTGACTCTAAATATGAGGGTTATCATTCTTATTGAATATTTTACACCTTTTTTAGGTAAAATGAGAAAAATTTGATAGTTTAAGTACCACTTTTAACTCGCTAAAAAATAACACTTTTAACCAAAAAAAAAACTTTTTAAGTGTGAAAAACTATATAATTCCAAGAAGTTTGCATCAGAAGTATCAATAACATTTCCAAAATTGAATATGCACAAAGCAAACCAATATCTAGATTTTCCTTTTTGAAAGAGCACAAGTCAGTTTGCTCTCCGTTCAAATTGATGTCCTTATTGATGTTTTGACAGATGTTCGAGCACAAGTTCGAACAAAACAACAATAAGCAAATAAGAACCAACCTGTTAGCTAAAGTCTAATCTATCGTTACTGTAACGACACAAAAGTGAGTGGTGTCAGAAAATGTGATTCCTAGACCCTGTTTCCGTAAACCAAATCTGTAAATATTAATATAAATAATTACGAAGTTTTATAGTAGATGAATTGAATTTTGGATAGGTAAATTTATCGAAATAATGATTAATTAAGGTATAGTGACTAAATTATATAGGTGGTAAAAGTTCAATTGCTAGAGAAATTTTAACTGGAATTTAAAGTAGGGCCTCCGCTAAGACTCAAAGTAGGTTATCGTCACTCTGTCTTCTGCATCTATGCGTACCCATTCTAGGCTGACTGGCACTAGTTGATTTGTACTGGGCGTCGTCAGATTCTATCCTATCTTTTCTTTAGCGGAATGATCGTTGCTGAGTATATTGTTATCGGCATCATTTTTGGATTCTCTCGACATTTTAGCTATAAAACAGAGAAATTTAATCATCAACATCCAAATTTCAAGTCTGACTTGACTCTGGCATGTACCTCTAGACTCAATTCTGAGCTCGATTTAATCCAAGAATCGACTAAATCTATGGCTTTGATACAGTAAAAGTAACACCCTGATAACCGATACGATCGTCAGATCCGAGCTACAAGATGTCACGTTCGTTGCTGGAGCAACTATGGTCAATCACAATCATTTTATATTAGTTCCATCCAAAATGGCCATTTCCTATCTACCAAGCTCAAACACATTCATTAAACTCACCTAAAAAAGCCAATCAACATTTCCTATTAAAATTCCAATCTCATACCATCCTACCTATTCATAGCATATCACTGATAATTCATTCAAGAGCTATTAAGTATACTTACCTAATTCACACATCATGAACACCATAACACATACCAATAGACGAAGTACAACAAAATAACCATAAATCTGATGGAAGTGTTAATTAATCCAGTCGTCTTCCAAACTCCTAAACATAAAGTACATTAACAAGTAAATATACAGTACAACATAGCGGTAGAGGGCGGTTTCAGTTTTGCAATGAAGCGACTGTTCCGAGATTTGATTTTAAAGCAGAAACTTGGTAATTAATTATTCAAGAGATTAATAGCAAGCATCACATCATTTCTTAAACATCAACTATGCCATGCCTTGGCTGGTAGGCAAATGATACAATTGTTGTATTTTTTAAAAATATTTCTTATCTTGATTCCTATACAAAAGTTGTGACCTTGCCTTTTCATTATTTGTCGGCAGCACCACAATTCACATCAACTCTTTACGAATAAGTTATAGAATTTATTAGTAATAAAGTAAAATAAATCCACCCGCTATAATCATGAAATTGCCACCACATGCAAATGAAATAATAGATAGCTGATCTATGTCTCTCTTACCCTCGTCTTTGCCACATACCACTGGAAAGTGAGGAATATCCTTGCCCAACCAATATGATTAAATTAACACCACTTTTAAAAGAAATTTAAAGGATAAAGATTTTAATATTTTTAAGTTCCTTTGATACTTGTTGAATACCTAATTCAAAACCTTTTTTCCTAGATTTTTCTGTTTGTATGAAAAAGAAAATGACTGTATCAATAAAACCTCATAGCCAATACGTTACACATATAAGCTAGTAAGGCATGAACAAACCAAATATAAAAAGACCCACCAAAAATTGAATCATTTAAAACGTGAACCATACTTTTGAGTTAGCTTAGCTAGAGTGAAGCTCCAATAACTGGAGAGTGCTTCAAATCAAAGTGGCAACCAAAGCCATATGTATATATATTAAATTAGTATCCAATAAATCCAATAACTAAAAGCAAAAGCATTAGGAATGTCTCAAAGATGATGGCCTCCATTATTTCTGCACTGAGTACGAACCCATTTTTTTGTCCATATAAAAATGATGGGTAGGGCATGGAAGTTGGTTAATTAATTAAGCAAAGGCCACATGCGTTGGTGTTGGATTTGATAAATTAATTAATTTTAAACCTTATGATATATGGGGATTAAGGAAAGAAATGATGATTCTGGTTGTACCATAATTCTCATCCATTTCGTAGTTTATGTCCCCCTCCCTTCCAAGTATCAAAAACCAAAATAATATTATAATATTGTTACTAATGAGGCAAAATGAAAATTCGTACCCGCAGACGTGTTCCTCGCAATCCAATGTCGGTTAGAAAGAAGCCAACCCTTAATCTAATCACCCTAGCAGTAGCAGAGAGCTCCTCTCTCTTAATTACATCATTTTAAAAGACTGTCTACGTTTAATGTATATTTACATTAAATTAAGAAAGTAAAAAGTGTAATGTTTGAGTAGTTCAATAGAAATGACTGGGAAAGAAGCAAAGGCACGTGTCATGGTTACAGAGGGCGTGCAATCTAGCTAATATCAATGCATTTGGGTGACTTCTCGATGCCACATTCTGAAAACGAAAACAGAAACAAATAACACAGTCATGTTATTATTATTGTTTTCTAGTTTGATGAGTCTCTGTCTCTCCACCACTTTCTACTCCGTTGCAAGTGTCATGGTCTTGATGAAGAAGGGGTAAAAAAAAAAAACAGTAATCCAGAGCTTTGAGCTTCCTTTCACTCAGGGTTTTCACTTTTACCTCAAGTTTTTACAGTTTTTTGTTTTACCTGCCTGCCTTGGTCAACACTTAATACCGCTCTGACATCCCACGACACCATGGGCTAATATTTGCCAAGATTTATACTTAAAATGTACCAGATAGCTAGGACGAAGCACTAAAATAGATTGGGATAAAAATATAATTATACAATTATATTAATATGTAATTTAATAAAAAAATTAAGAGGTTAACAGTAAATTTATCATTTTTAGGGGCTAAATTACTATTTACCTCTTTATTGCTGTTACGCATCATATCAATATTAAATCTATATAAAAAAATCATATTTCCTACCATAAATTGAAGGCATGATATTTTGCCATGGTTCAAATCCGAACCACAATAGAGAATTAATCATCATTTGATACAACTTGTGTGTTGTGACCATCGTTTAATTTTGAGAAAAAAGGTTGAGGGAATTGCCGAATGATACTATATCATCGAGGTCGTCGATGCATTTGGGCAAACGAGAACTTCATGTTCTTTATGAACATATCAGGCTTTGCTAATGAATCCATTACAATATTGTTATTTTATTGATCACTACATACCATCATCTCAGACATCATCATTGTCATAAAAAACAACTACATAATACTCACCTCTTCCTTTAGTAAATAAATAAAAAAACAAATCTACTTCAAACTAAATATTCTCTTAATATCCCTAGCCTAAATTTACTTATGAATCCTATTTCTTCATTTTATTCAACCTGACATTATTCCTAACCATTATGTTAATAGAATATTACGATGGAAAGAAGACACATCTCAGTTGGAGTAATTGAGTCATTATAATGGATTGGTTTGAAAAAACATTTGGTCATCTTGTTAATTGAGGATGTAAGATATTAAAATTATGAGCAATAGTAATAAATTTAAGAACTTTTTAATAAAAAAACACTAATTATATACCATGACAATAAAAAAATAACATAACATGTAACATTTGAAAAATGTTAATTTTTTACTTGATGATAATTTAAATTTAAATTAATTTTTTATTTAATTAAAAATGTTGTATGTTATAAATTGATTAAAAGTGTTGGAGTTAGCGATGGGTACCTAAAGTAGTAAGGAATAAAACTTTAAATACCTAAATGAAAAAAAAATTATATAATTTAATTACTTATTTTTCATATAAACCCTAAATAAAGAGCTCGGCCAAAACAAATATAACGAAAACGTGAATGGTTTTGATATATATAATTTTAAATGAATCTCTTCCAAACAACAACTAAAGTTTAAAAGGAACTTTCTACTTTTGAGGAAGGGTAGTAAACGTTAAACTAAACATGTTTCGTTGTTGTGGGAGATAAGATAAATTTGTTGATTGCTCACCAAACACCCTACCTTCAGACTCCAAAATAAGAGCAGAATCAAAGATCTTTATATAATGTTAATCATCAGGGATGTAGCTCAAAGGGGTAGAGAGCTCGTTTTGCATGTGAGAGGCATTGGCTTCAATCCCCTGCATTTTCATTGTATTTTATTTTTCTATTAACAAATATTGGATGTGAATAAGTGTAAGACGAATTGTATTATTAAATAAATTATTCGAGTTTAACCTTTGAAGATAATATTATTAAAAAGGATAACTATGAGTTTTGAAAATTATTAATAATTTTATGAAGAGAATTTGGACATAAGAGGTATAGTGTGTTAGGTGTTGGCTTTTGCAGTGAAAGAATGAAACATTTACGCCCACTTTTTAATTCAAATTAAAATGATGATTTGAAATATATATATATTTATGCACCTAATTTATTTGTTTAGTGTGTAATTAGATGGCACGGGGAGTTCAAACTGAGATTAACAGACTTTTTCCTGTTGTTTTGAACAATCATTTGTTAATTTGCAGGCAGGGTTATCTAGGAGAGGTAGCCACTTGCTGGCTTTGGTTGAATGGTATAATTTAATTTAAGTACTTCTCAAATATATATTATTTAATTTAAGCCCTCTTAGATTATATTTAGATGGACAAACTGCAATTTTGGTCTTTCTTATAAGTTTACAATTCAATTTAAAACATTTAAATATAATTTTTTTAGCTTTGACCCCAATTTTTTTAAATTTTATTTCGACACTATCATATAATTCCTAAATTTGACTTTGTTTACAAGCTTCTGCGTGTTATAATTTTGTGTGGAAAAATGAAAATTATATGCTGATAACTTGGTAGTTTGGAAGATGTTCCCAGGCTGAAGATATTGTTTTAAAGTTAAAAAATATATTTATATTTATTTACCTAAGTCGAATCACTAACATTGCAGGGAACTTCACACACACTTGAAGCTTACAATGTTACCAAAAATATGCAAAAGAAATGGGTAATAAATATTGCTTCCTGGTGGTGGGTGGGGAGGAAAGCTAAAATTGAGAAGTGAGGGTAGCTATGCTATCCGCCACAACTGTAACAGTGTAACTCCATTAACAACTCTATAGGTTTTTTAATCTTTGCCCACTTCTTTGCATGAGTAATTTATGATGTCGACAAACTTTGATGACGTGAGTCAGTGAGGGCAGGGTTTGATTTCGTAAGAATGTTCATATCTAATTCAACATCAAGAATTTGTTTTTATTTTCATTGATGGACTGTTCAGGGAAAAAGGGAAACCTTTTTATATGAAGTAATTATATATAATGCGTTGGGCTAGTCCTATTTAAGCTTGAGCCCAAACCCAATCTCCTTCTTCCTTCAAGTCCCTACTTCCTAGTCCTAGGGTTCTTACTTTTCACTCATTTTCCTCTTTAAGGCTGTCGAATTAAGTAAGAAGCGGAAGATGGCTGCAAGCTTAGCTTCCAGATGCTCCAGGGGTATGTCATGTGATTTTTTCTTGGTGTGGGCGTTTTTAGTTTTTTTCTAAGGGTTTTTGTTGTCCTTTCTTTCTGTTAATGGACATTTTCAGATTACCAGCTCTTCTATGAATAGCTTACAGAGCATTCCGATCCAACTATGTCCATATGCATAAAGTTTAAGTTTTTCTTTGATTGATATAGAGGAAAAATTCTTCTAGTTAGCTATAAGTTTGGACCGAAATGAATAAAGGTTTTTAACCATTGAACCCTGGAAATTCAACGATATTATTTTTTGGAGGGGTTGAGATGGGTTTGGTGGAACTTATTGAAGCTTATCTAGTCTCAATAGTGTTGCTTCTTGCTCATCTTCATATGGAAGTCTTTTGGTGATTTGTTAGCATTTTGTATTCTGTCTACAATTCTGTGTTTAGAACTTTTTTCACTGTGTTTTATGATTCTTTTAGTCACTTGTGTTTCGTTTGATGAGGATAGCTTTAAGAAGCCTCTTAATTTGTGGGATTTTAGGATGACCTGTTTATGAATTCTGTTTGTATCTATTCTATCATGCTGGGTTTTTTTTCCCCTCTTCTTTCTTGTTTACGTCTTCTACATAAGTGCCGGGAACCATTGGTTAGGTTCTTAATGCTTGTAATCTGACTATCCGCTGAACTACATTGGTTTTGTTCCTCCCACAAGTGATGTAAATATGTTTTTGTATCATAAAATTAAAACCTATATGTTCATAATTCATTTTGTATCTAGTCTTGTTTCTCTAGCTTTTGTTTGACTCTATGGTATATGCAGTGGGACGTTCATTGATGGATGGCCTTCGAAACAACTTCTCTAATTTACCAAGCACATCAAGAGAGACAACATGTGGCAGTTTCCTGTATCAGGTCAGCAAGGTTTTCTAGCATGATGTTTCTTTTTAAGCTTGGACTGCAATAGATGGAATCATTCACGTGGAGCACATGCTAGTGTTCATGCTATATTAATATTATCCTTGGAAATTTAGATCAAGTTCCCCAAATCTCCGGGAATAGACAAGCCTGTGGGAACAGCTTTGACAAGGTTGGTCATGATGTCATTTTTTATGGTCTGAAGTTATGCATGTCTCATTAAACCTAAATGGTTCAAAGGGATAAACATATTGTTAATGAGCATCAATTTTTTACTAAACTTTTCCCTTACTCCCTATTTGTTTCTTAAGCATCAAACATGTATAAGAAGTAAGAACCATTGAGACAGCTTTTGAAGAGCTGCATATGAGCCTGATAGGATGGCAGCCTGAACTACTTAAATATGATTTCAGTGATGTTGACAGGAGTTGAACCTATTGTTAATGAAAGTTATATTTTGAGTCTTATGTTAGGATCCACATAGCTATTGGAATAGGATAATTATTCTTGTAGCTTGATGTGAGAGTGATAAGAGTTTTGTTGAATGTTCAATATTGTAAGTGTATGGTTTAAGTCCTGATAATATTCCATGGTTCTATGATAATTGCCTTTGTGGTATTTTCTTTGATAGGTAACCCTTATATTTCATTTTATTCTGCAGCAACAAAGGACTTTCATACAGATGAGAACTGTTCTAAAAGTAGTGGACAACTCAGGGGCAAAAAAGGTGATGTGTATACAAGCATTGAAGGGGAAGAAAGGGGCAAGATTGGGAGACACCATAATTGCATCTGTAAAGGAAGCCATGCCTAACGGAAAGGTGAAGAAAGGAAAGGTGGTATATGGTGTGGTTGTGCGTGCTGCCATGCAGCGGGGTCGTTGTGATGGGAGTGAGGTCAAGTTCGATGACAATGCAGTTGTTCTTGTTGACAAGCAAGGCCAGCCAATAGGGACCAGAGTTTTTGGGCCAGTTCCTCATGAGCTGAGGCAGAAAAAGCATGTCAAGATCCTCACTTTGGCAGAGCACATTGCCTGAGGCATGGATCCATCATATTTTTTCCCCCGAACATGACTTTTTTTAGCAATCCAAGCATTTAGATATTTTCATGTTGTCCCAATAGCAGGAAAAAAAATGGGAAGAGGGAAGAACTAATCTGTTGTTTCTATCACAATCCTGAGCAATGATTAGTAGATGTTTGCCTTATCTTTAATGAGAATGCAATATATCTGATAAGACAAAATTGCATTGATGACCTCATGCTATTCTTACCTGGTTGAATAATTAGGAGATGCTCAGAAGAGTCTTTTTGTAGAAAAAAAATTATGATATTGAAAAGTAGTTCGCAGTTACAGTTGACAGTTAATTCATGCCCTTGAAGTACTGCTATTTACCCTATAAAATACTTTATACTTAGAAATGCCTTAAAGAAGAAGCTTCGTACGGAACATGTATGGGCATTTTCTCACACTGAGATCAGTTCTGTAGAGAGAAAATAGAGAAAAATAGCAGCTTTGATTATCAAACTAATTGAAGATGCAATGCCCAAATTCAAGTGGCTTGGCTCTTCTCATGTGGTTTGTTACCTTTCTCCCAGAACTTGTAGTGTAAAGCTCTACCCTCCAACATCTTCTCAATCTCCTCGATAGGTAGCCCCTTTGTTTCTGGCACATAGATGATCACAAAGAGTAAAGCCATCACGGAGATTACCCCAAATATTAGGAATGTCCAAGATGTTCCTATTGCTTCTTTAAGTGATAGAAAGGACTGACCCACTATGAGATTCGAGATCCAGTTAGCTGTTGCAGCAATTCCCCCACATAATCCTCTGAACCTGAGTGGATAAATCTCAGAGTTCATTATCCATGGGACACTTCCCATTCCAGGTGAGAAGAATATGATGTAGAGAGCCAGACCAATCAGCGCGAGCCATCCATATTTGCTTGGACATCCCCTTGTGTACCATAGCCTAGTTTCTTTATGGCACATATCCTTCACTGTGTCATTTGAGATCAGACAAGCTCCTGGCAGCAACTGAAATAACGAGAACTGATTAATGAAGGCAAAACATGCGACTTTATCGAAAGTTATATTTGGATTTTTTGGTTTTCCATGTGATTTACCTTGTTTGTTGGTGAAGAACAGAAACCACAATCTGGAGATGAAGCCTTCAAACACGTCATGCAATCCCAAGCACCGGAGTTTAAAGCTGAACTATAATCCGGACATGTAATGTTTGAAAAGTGAGATGTTTCAACCCTGCTAACCATTGGAGAATGTGTTGTGGTCTCATGGAAAACTCCTGATAAAACACCAAGTGAAACCACCACTCCAGTTAAACTAATTATTAGCAGCTTCTTCCTCCCTGTCCTGTCAATAAAGTAAATGCTGACAATGGAGCCAAAGGCATTGAGGCCTGCAGTGACAAGGGAAAGGAGGAGAGCTGTCCGGTTAGAGGCAAAACCAGCTAACTGAACTATGGTCGGACTGTAATACATGACTGTGTTTATGCCAACAAATTGTTGGAAAACTTGGAGTCCTACGCCAGCAGTGAGCCCTCGCCTCACTGCTTTGGTTTTCAACAGTTTAATAATGTTCATCTTTTCGGAAGATCCTTCTTCCTTGATTTCAGCCTCCACGGATTCCTTTAAATCTTGAATTTCTTGTTCCACTTCATGAGCTGGGTAAATTTTCCTCAATATCACTTTGGCTGCTTCTTCTCTTCCCTGTATTTTTTATTAAGACGACAAAGAATCAATATTTGGAAGCTTGAAGACCAAATACATGCGACATTAGAATTCAGGGAACCTTGCGGTATAGCCAACGGGGTGATTCTGGAAGAAGTAACATTAGAATGAACTGCAAAAGTGCTGGAAACCCTGCAACTCCAACCATCCACCTCCATGTCCCTGGTGCCTGAACAAAAACATTTATTCAGTTTTTTTGGGGCGGGGGCTATAATTTGCTAACATGTTTTGGTAGCTTACCTTGGTAAAAGCCAAGTTGATAAGGTAAGACAGGAACTGGCCACCAGTGATAAGAAATCCGTTGGTACTAACAAGGGCACCACGGATTTTGGCCGGGGATGCTTCTGAAATATATAGAGGAGAAGTCATTGACGCCATTCCGACACCGAGTCCAACAAAAATTCGGCCGACAATCAAAAGAGCAGCACCAGGAGCAGAGGCCATGATTACAGCTCCAACAAAAAACAGGAAATCAGCAATGAGAAGTACTCTTCTCCTTCCAAATCGATCATTCATCCACCCACCAACTGCAGCTCCAATGATGGCTCCAGCAACTGCCATGCTCACTATGCTCTCCTGTTACATGTATACATCGACAAAACTGGTCATGTAATCAAAATGGCTTAAGTAGCTAGTAGTAAATTAGTTGCTACATGGCGATGGAAGGACCCAGAATTCGTTTCTGCCAAGTTGCCTCGGGGCTTGAACGAAATCCCCTGATAGTAAACTGTTCCGGTTTCAAGGGTGTCTGGGTTTTCAGAACATTCTCTTTAAGCTCAGGTTTGTATTGAACAAAGGCTCAATCTCAAACACCCCAAGTCATGTCTTTTTTATTTATTTATATACAGTTTTATTATATATGTGCAACTGAACTTTTCAATACAAGTCACACGAACTGCAGAAATTTGTTTTAAAAGGTTCAAATGTCAATTTTTTGAAAAGGCAAAAATGATTATAAAATAAAATATTTCTGATGAAATCCAAGAAAACGTTGACGATAAACAGTTTTAGAAGAAACAAGCTTGGGACAAGGACTTTACACGACACGAAGGCCCCAAAGACTTGTACTTAGCTATAGAGAGTTTACAGTGTTTAAGCCAACAATCCAATGGGATTATCACCAATTTACCAGCATTTTTAGATGAAACAATGGTAACCGATTGCTTAGCCAAAGGCTAGTTCAGCCATTTCAAGGGTCTACGTAAGAGCGGTTGGTGTTGTATTTACTTGGGATAAGTAAAGACAGATTTCATTAAACGGACAATCATTGTCCAAAAATGGACAGATTTACCAAGAAATTTAGACAAGAACCTGGAAACATTTACATAAAAAATTTCATAACATGAAAGTAGAAGCAAAATATGTAAAGTTATGTGACCTGTAGAACAGTCTTTCTATCCACAGACTTGAAATCATCTCTAATGTAAAGGAGAGCACCAGATATCACACCTGCAAGAAAATATATATATATTTCCAGTGTCGTAGAAAGAAAAAGGAAAAATTATATTAAAGAGATGCATAAAAAAAAGGAAGAAAAAGAACCAGTGTCGTAGCCAAAGAGAAGGCCACCAATTCCAGCAGAGAAAGCAAGGCGAAGAACATAAGGGTTTCTCCATGTTAGAGAGAGACATTCCTTGAAAGCTGAGGTATCAGTGCTTGTATGTATCCCTCCTTCCATTTTCTCCCCTACAAAGGCTAAAAGATTTCGCAAATTACTTCAATATTCTAGCTCCCAAAAACACACCAATATATATATAGCTTATATTTTCCAATGGAATTGTTTGGATGGGCAATAGAAAGATAGAGGGAGTCATACAATGGGGTTTTGTTTTGTTTTTGGTTTCCTAGAAAATTAGAGAGAAAGAGAGGGCGAGTGAAGAAGCAAAGAGAAAAATGAGGGAAATCGGGGAGATAAGAAGGATTTGTGTATTTGAACATCTCAGCCTAAGTGAAGACTGAAGAGTCGACCAACTTTTTCGTCTGCTTGCTTAAGTGCATGATCCTTGTGAAAACAATTACAAACGCTAATTAAACAAGATTAAGCAACACGCCCTTGATTGTTATACAACTTATTTTTAGAATAAATTGCACCAACCGTCCCTAAACTATGCCTCATGTTTTAAATTGGTCTTTAACCTTTAAAATATTCTAATTACATCCCAAAACTCTGGAGGTTATATCAATCAAGTCCTTCCGTTACTAAAACCGTTAATTCACCATTAATTGACACCTCATATCTTATGTGGAATAATTTGAAATTAAAAAATTAAATTTATTATCCAAGTAAATAATTTTTTAATTAACCATTTTAAAAGAATTAAAAGTTCACTTGTTTTCTATTGATTAAAACAAAGTAAAGCGAGCCATCCCAATCTACATGGTTGACAAATATTTTCGGAGACAGCAAATTCAAAATTAGGATATACTAAACATTAACTTCAATCGTCTTTTTCCTTTTCTTCAAAAAACAAATTATATATAATCCCAGCTTTTTTAGAATATTAATATATTTCTATAATTAAATTTAGATAATAAATATTTTTATTGATTAGATGATGATCATTGTTGAACCTTGCTCTGGAATATTATGTTTAAGATCAATCACTGAGTTTTCAGCCTTTTTTTTAGTATAACTAGGAATTATATATTGAATAAATTGAATTATCGATGGCATTATTACCAAATAAAGCTTCTTAGTAGTTTCCCACAAAATAAGATTATGAAAAAGAAATTCACTTTCCATCTTCGAGCTTTAAAAAGAATCGACCAAGGGATAAAATTTCTGTACTATATATAGTATATTTTTGTTCGTTCATTAAGTAACATCAGCAGCACGTAGTGTGAAGGAACTTTGTAATGCGGTCCTTGGATGTTCAAAATGGACGTATGCTATTAAACTACATATTATTATCATCATTCAACTTTAGCTATGACAAATAGCAAATGACATTGGTTCATCATCCTGTTAACATTAATGGAAGACAATTAATAATGGTTGCCATTAACATTAATGGGAGACAATCAATAATGACAACCACCAACTTTGGAAAAGTGGCAAGGGATAATTTTTTTTGGTCCTTGAGATAATGGGCTATTTATTGTTTGGTCCTTGAACCTCAACTATAAATAGGCCTTCTCATTTCTCATTTCAATTCATCCCAACCAATCTTTCTCTCTTAGTTTTCTCTCTTCTCCCATTTGAGAATTCTTAAGGAATTCTATTTGTTTGTAATATTTTGGAGATAGTAAAGTTATCATCTGGTTTTAGTAGCCCGAGGACGTAGGTATAATTTACCGAACCTCGTTAAAACTCTTGTGTTCTTTTTGTCCTATTTTTCTTTCAATATTTGAGGGTATAATAGTAGTATTTAATTGTGCTATTAAATTACGTTAGAAGGAATATTCTGACTAAGGAAAGACTTGGTATTTAAGAGATTCTTGTGATCCACCTCTCTTCCCTGGGAATTGAACTTTGTGTGATTTTTTAGTACAATAATTTACACGCTTCCGACCCTATTGGAACAACAAGTGGTATCAAGAGCCGAAGGTTAATCGTAGTATGCTCTGTGGTTGCAGTTTGAATTGATCTTCCACATCAGAAAAGATTTCCTTAGGTATATTGAAAGATTATGGAGAAAACGGTCGGTGTAGGAGCTTCAACATCGTCCATGTGGACAAGACCGAAAATTGCAAATGCAAGACTGGCCGTGGAGATCTTTGATGGCACGGGCTATTTTGGTATGTGGCAAAGTGAGGTTCTAGATGCCCTTTTTCAGTAGGGTCTAGACATTGCCATTGATGAAGAGAAACCAGATGATGTACAGGAAAAAGATTGGAAGGCGATCAATCGGTTGGCATGTGGCACAATTCGATCATGCCTTTCTCGAGAGCAGAGGTATGCTTTTTCAAAGGAGACTTCTGCAAATAAGTTGTGGGTGGCACTTGAAGAAAAATTTTTGAAGAAAAACAGTCAAAATAAGCTCCACTTGAAGAAAAGACTGTTTCGCTTCACATACGTCCCAAGTACCACAATGAATGATCACATCACCAAATTTAATCAGTTAGTCACTGATTTGCTGAATATGGATGAGACATTCAAAGATGAAGATTTGGCTTTGATGCTGTTGGGGTCACTTCCTGAGGAGTTTGAGTTCCTAGAAACTACTCTACTTCATGGCAGGAGTGATATATCTCTGAACGAAGTCTGTGCGGCCTTATACAGTTATGAACAGAGAAAGAAGGACAAACAGAAAAACTCAATCAGAGATATAGAAGCTTTAGTAGTCCGAGGTCGTTCATACACTCGGAAGAAAACTCAAAAGGGGAGATCAAAGTCAAAGTCCAGACTCGGGAAAGATGAATGTGCTTTTTTTCATGAGAAAGGCCACTGGAAGAAAAATTGTCCAAAGCTGAAGAATAAGGGAAAAACTGCTGTAGATACTTGTGTTGCAAAGCATGATACCAGTGACTCTGAACTATCACTGGTTGCATCATCATCGTCGTTCCATTCAGATGAGTGGATATTGGATTCGGGTTGTACCTATCATATGTCCCCTAACCAGGAGTGGTTCTCTGATTTAGTAGAACTAAATGGAGGAGTTGTTTATATGGGCAATGACAATGCCTGTAAAACTGTTGGGATAGGTTCAATCCAATTAAAGAATAAAGATGGATCAACCAGAGTTCTGACTGATGTTCGGTACGTGCCCAGTTTGAAGAAAAATCTCATCTCATTGGGAGCCCTGGAATCCAATGGTTCAGTTGTTACTATGAGAGATGGGGTTTTGAAAGTGACATCTAGCGCACTTGTGATATTGAAGGGCATCAGCAAAAATAACTTGTATTACTACCAAGGTAGTACAGTTATTGGAGCAGTCGCTGCAGCTTCCGGCAACAAAGAATTGGACTCAATACAGTTGTGGCATATGAAGTTGGGACATACCAGCGAAAAATCCTTGCAAATTCTGGCAAAGCAAGGATTGTTGAAAGGTGCAAAGGCTTGCAAATTAAAATTTTGCGAGCATTGTGTTCTGGGAAAGCAAAAGAGAGTGAAATTCGGTACTGCTATCCATAATACAAAAGGTATTTTGGAATATGTTCAGTCAGATGTGTGGGGGCCTTCCAAGACACCTTCATTGGGAGGAAAACACTACTTTGTTACTTTTGTTGATGACTTTTCCAGAAGAGTTTGGGTGTATACCATGAGAACTAAGGATGAAGTGCTTAGAGTTTTTCTTAAATGGAAAACTATGATCGAAAACCAGACTGGCAAGAAAATCAAGCGGCTTAGGACGGACAATGGAGGGGAATATAAAAGTGATCCGTTCTTCGATGTGTGCCAAGAGTATAGTATTGTTCGACACTTCACAGTTAGGGATACACCACAGCAGAATGGATTGGCAGAGCGTATGAATCGAACATTGCTGGAGAAAGTTCGATGTATGTTGTCCAATGCTGGGTTGGGCAAGCAATTTTGGGCTGAGGCTGTGACATACGCTGGCCATCTTGTTAATCGTTTGCCATCATCTGCATTAGAAAGAAAAACTCCTATGGAGGTATGGTCTGGAAAACCGGCTACAGATTATGATTCCTTACATGTGTTTGGATCCACTGCATATTACCATGTGAAGGAGTCAAAGTTAGATCCGAGTGCAAAGAAAGTTCTCTTTATGGGAATCACTTCTGGAGTGAAGGGATTTCGTCTTTGGTGCTTAAGCACAAAGAAAATGATCTGTAGCAGAGATGTTACCTTTGATGAATCTGCCACATTGAAAAAGGTAGCAGATAAAGATATTCAAACGAGCAATACTCCACAGTAGGTGGAGTGTACTCCAAAACAGGTGGAGTTTGAGCAGATGGGGATTTGCCCAGTTAATAAGTCTAATTCTCTAGCCACAATGGAGGAATTAGAGGTTGAAGAGGTTCTGACCCAAGAACCACTAAGTACACCAGAACCAGTTGCAGTTGCAAGGCCACGGAGAGAAATTCGTAAACCTGTTCGATTTACTGATATGGTGGCCTACGCCCTTCCCGTTGTTGATAATATTCCTATCACTTATCAAGAAGTAATGCAAAGCTTAGAAAGTGATAAATGGAAAAGCGCCATGGATGAAGAAATGCAGTCTCTCCGGAAGAACAATACTTGGGAGTTGGCGCAATTACCGAAAGGTAAAAGGGCAATCGGATGCAAGTGGGTATTCGCAAAGAAAGATGGATCTCCTAGCAAGAAGGATATTCGCTACAAGGCAAGATTGGTAGCTAAAGGCTACGCTCAGAAGGAGGGAATTGACTACAATGATGTATTTTCCCCTGTTGTGAAGCATTCCTCCATTAGAATTTTGTTGGCCTTGGTAGCACAGTTGAATTTGGAGCTAGCTCAACTTGATGTTAAGACGGCTTTCTTGCATGGTGAGTTAGAAGAGGAGATCTATATGACTCAGCCCGAAGGATACACAGATGCTGGTGGTAGAAATTGGGTTTGTAAGCTGAACAAATCGCTATATGGATTGAAGCAATCCCCGAGGCAGTGGTACAAGCGATTTGATAGCTTTATGAGAAGGCAGAAGTACACAAGAAGCAAATATGACAATTGTGTGTATTTGCAGAAGCTGCATGACGGATCTTTCATTTATCTACTCTTGTATGTTGATGATATGTTAATCGCTTCGAAGAGCCAAAAAGAGATAGATAAGCTGAAGGCTCAGTTGAATCAAGAGTTCGAGATGAAAGATCTAGGTGAGGCCAAGAAGATTCTCGGCATGGAGATAAGTAGAGATAGACAGAGAGGCAAGCTTTGTTTGAATCAGAAGCAATATCTGAAAAAGGTATTACAATGTTTTGGTGTAAATGAAAACACAAAACATGTAAGTACCCCACTTGTTTCTCATTTGAAACTTAGTGCTCAATTATCTCCGAAAACTGAAGAAGAAAGAGAATATATGGCAAAAGTCCTATATGCTAATGCAGTTGGGAGTTTGATGTATGCGATGGTGTGTACGCGGCCTGACATTTCACAAGTTGTTGGAGTTGTGAGCAGGTATATGCATGATCCTGGAAAAGGACATTGGCAAGCTATGAAATGGATTCTACGGTATCTTCGAAAAACCGTAGATGTTGGTTTAATTTTTGAACAGGATGAAACACTTGGTCAGTTTGTAGTTGGATATGTTGATTCCGACTTTGCTGGTGATTTAGATAAACGTCGTTCAACTACGGGGTATCTGTTTACTCTTGCGAAAGCCCCAGTGAGTTGGAAGTCTACCTTACAGTCTATAGTAGCAGTGTCTACTACAGAGGCAAAATATATGGCAGTTACAGAAGCTGTTAAGGAGGCTATTTGGCTTAATGGATTGTTGAAAGACTTAGGAGTTGTTCAAAGTCACATAAGTTTATATTGTGATAGTCAGAGCGCTATTCATTTAGCGAAAAATCAAGTCTATCATTCAAGAACCAAGCATATCGACGTAAGATATCACTCTGTGCGGGAAGTCTTTGAAAAAGGAAAAATTCTACTTCAGAAGATTCCAACAGCAGATAATCCCGCAGATATGATGACCAAGGTGGTAACAACAATCAAGTTTAATCATTGTTTGAACTTGATTAACATCCTGAGAATTTGAGCACCTTCAGTTGTATGGCGCTCAAGAGTGCATTTGTAGGCACTACAAAAGATAGCTTTATCGAATTTGGGGAGTTGAAGGAAGTGTGTGAAGATGTGATTATCCTAATCAAATCTTCAAGGTGGAGATTGTTAACATTAATGGAAGACAATTAATAATGGTAGCCATTAACATTAATGGGAGACAATCAATAATGACAACCACCAACTTTGGAAAAGTGGCAAGGGATAATTTTTTTTTGGTCCTTGAGATAATGGGCTATTTATTGTTTGGTCCTTGAACCTCAACTATAAATAGGCCTTCTCATTTCTCATTTCAATTCATCCCAACCAATCTTTCTCTCTTAGTTTTCTCTCTTCTCCCATTTGAGAATTCTTAAGGAATTCTATTTGTTTGTAATATTTTGGAGATAGTAAAGTTATCATCTGGTTTTAGTAGCCCGAGGATGTAGGTATAATTTACCGAACCTCGTTAAAACTCTTGTGTTCTTTTTGTCCTATTTTTCTTTCAATATTTAAGGGTATAATAGTAGTATTTAATTGTGCTATTAAATTACGTTAGAAGGAATATTCTGACTAAGGAAAGACTTGGTATTTAAGAGATCCTTGTGATCCACCTCTCTTCCCTGGGAATTGAACTTTGTGTGATTTTTTAGTACAATAATTTACACGCTTCCGACCCTATTGGAACAACACATCCAACCCCAGTTGCCATGTATATTATTGACCTAACAATAGCAAATGGCAAGTTGGATTTTGCAGTTTAATGGAAGAAAAATATCGAAGTCCCAGATTCCTCTGCCTTCTTTTCTTAGCGTGCTGGTATTCAACTTTTAAGGGATAGATCAAAGTTTCAGTCCTAAAACCCTTTTAATTTGTAAGACAAAACATGTCCCTTTCATTTGCCTTACTTTTTATAAAATGACTTTTCAGCTATTATCATGAAATATACATTTTATACACTGAAAAAGTGGGATTTATGGTAACTTTTGCCTTGTCTTGTTCTATGATCACAGAGACAGATCAAATTAAGTTGCTAGGCACTTGCGGGAAAAAATGGATCAATCAGGCATAAATAGAAATAAAACTACACAAAACAAGAACCATATCATTATTTGCTAAAAACCCATGCATGTTAACTTGCATTTGATTTGAGTAAATCCCAAGCAATAACTCATTTATAATGATTAAAATTCAAGTCTTTTAAAAGGAATTGGATAAACAATTCAAAAGGATGAAAAACCAAAAAGAAAAGAAAAAAAACCATTTCATTTTGAGGAATATATATTCTTATGCAATTCATCTGGACTTAAAAGCATGTAAATATACTTGGGAAATGTTTTCCTATGGAATTAAGCCTCTCTCAGAGAGATTCTTCAACACAATTATGGTGGGTCACTTTCAATAATATTTTCTTAGCACATGCCGATGTCTAAAAGTGGAATGGGAACCAACACAGCTTTATTTAATTACATGAGAGCTCTGACAGTTTTTATGTATGGATATGATATGATTCAGGAGGATGCCATATGTTAGTACAAAACTCCGGTAAGGAAAAAACTCGAACACACGATCTGAACTCGAAAAGAAAAAGAAGAAATAGGACAGGCTCCAAGGCGTGTATCAAGCCACTATCTTTAAGGTTATATTCGCCCCCACTTATCTTCAGTGTGCAAACGAGTTCCAAGCAAATTAACCTCGAGGATACAATGAAGCCAATGACTATTTGCGTTTTGCACTGACGAGAATAGTCCACTATGCACTGAGTAATGTATAACAAAAACTCAATTTCTACAAAGGATTTCTGCAGCAATACTTTATAGAATAATCTAATAATATTAGAAAATGAAGGAAGAGAAGAAATAATATTAGAATTTGTTGATATGATTTCCAAATGAAATCTCATTCCTATTTATAGGAATTTTCATGTCTCTTCATAGAGACATCTTTCAATAGGTGTCTTTATGAATAAATAAATAATAATAATTATTCATTTAATTTTGTAACTATTCAAATAATATTTTTTGAATAGTTATAATTCTTTTTTTTTTTAAAATCAAATGATATAACTTTTGACCAATGACCAAAAGTTTTATCTTTTGATTAATTACACCCATTCATTTATAGTTATTGGGATACTATAAATATTTGAAAATATTCCAACAATCTCCCCCCATTTTCAAAATATTTAGATTTTGATATTCTTGAAAATCAATTTGCATAAATAAAGGTGTCTTACGATTGAACCTTCACTTAGTGAAAACATGTTAAAGTTAATCGAAATTGTATGGTAGACTAAGCTTTGAACCAACTATTCCATTTGATTAACTGAACACATCTCACACAATGATTTCAACATCAGTCAATGCATAGTATCTAGGGACACTATTATAGCCATGTGTCTATGTCCTCTTTTCATGAGTGCTGTCAGAGCCAAGCCCTTAAGCTCCTAGAAGCGGCCACACTTCCACTCACATAGGTAGATCCCATCAAAAGTGTTCCCGTAATTATAACACTCTAACATATTTATGTTATGGGTCCATTAAGAGTACATTGCTCATCCTTCCCTTATCATTACGAGTACCTAGCACTTTAATCTTAGGATGGATTTATTTATAGTGCTAACAGTCACATACTAATGATGTACTTTGTCTCATTGAACTCAAGACTTGACGTTATACCAAGCGTTGAGTCGAGTTTCCATCATGGGTGACTCTAATTAATAGGCTTGAGTCTCATCCCTTTTGAGGTCCTTTTTACTGCATCTCTAGCAAGACTTTTTGTCAAAGGATCTGCCAAATTTTCACTTGACCTCACATAATTAATAGTGATCACTCCATCAGAGATTAATTGTCGGACATAACTATGTCTTAATCCAATGTGTCTAGACTTTCCATTATATACTTGGCTATATGCCTTTGTTAGAGTAGCCTCACTATCACAACGGATAGAAATAGGTGAAATTGGCTTAAGCCATAAAGGTACATCATAAAGCAAATTTCTTAACCATTCTGCTTCTTTAGATGCAGCGGCTAATGCAATAAATTCTGCTGCCATGGTGGAATTAGTAATACATGTTTGTTTCTTGGAACCCCAAGAAATGACTCCACCAAGAATGAAGATCCACCCACTAGTAGATGCATGATCTTCCAAACTTGTAATCCAACTAGCATCCGAATACCCTTCTAAAACTGGAGGATATCCATTATAACACAATCCATAGTTAATAGTTTTCTTTAAGTACCTAAGTACTCTATTTAAAGCTTGCCAATGCAAACTACTTGGATTACTTGTGTATCTACTCAATTTTCCAATAGCATATGCAATATCTGGTCTTGTACAAGTCATTATGTACATAAGACAACCAATTAGACTTGCATATTTCAATTGATCAATTTTCCTACCAGCATTAGATACTAATTTTAATTGAGGATCCATGGGTGTAGATGCTGGTATACAGTTGAAAAGATCAAACTTTTTAAGCACATTTTCAATGTAATGTGATTGTGATAAAGCTATAGTGCTTTCATCTCGGGTTATTTTAATCCCAAGAATAACATCTGCTACACCCATATCCTTCATAGCAAAGTTGTTTGACAAGAATTTCTTTGTGTTTTCTATTTGTTCCAAATCCGTGCCAAAAATGAGCATGTCATCTACATATAAGCAAATTATAACACCCTTTCCATTATCAAATTTACTATATATGCACTTATCGGATTCATTTATTTTATAGCCATTAGCTAAAACAACCTTGTCAAACTTTTGGTGCCATTGTTTTGGTGCTTGTTTAAGCCCATATAAAGATTTAACAAGATTACATACCTTATGCTCTTGTCCTGGAACAACAAATCCTTCCGGTTGCTCCATGTACACTTCCTCTTCCAATTCACCATTTAAAAATGCAGTTTTAACATCCATTTGGTGAACAACCAAATTATATATAGAGGTAAGTGATATTAATAGTCTAATTGTAGCAATTCTTGCTACTGGAGCATAGGTATCAAAGTAATCAATACCTTGTCTTTGTGTAAAACTTTTTGCTACCAACCTTGCTTTAGATTTATCAATGGTTCCATCGACCTTCATTTTCTTTTTGAAGATCCATTTACAACCTATTAGTTTGGAACCTGGTGGAAGATCAACTAAGATCCAAGTTTGATTTCCCATTATTGAATCCATTTAATCATTTATTGCTTCTTTCCAAAAAGCAGAGTCTTGAGATTTCACTGCTTCTTCAAATGTAATAGGATCAGATTCGGTATTATAACAATAAGGTATCTTATTGCATATACTTTCACTTTTTCCTTCTACAAGAAACATAATGAAATCTGGTCCAAAATCTTTGACCTTTTTAATCCTCTTACTTCTTCTTAATTCTTGACAAGATTCATCATTATTATCAATTTGTTTCAATGGAATCTCATTCTCATTTGAAGAATGAATCAATTGTTGTGGTTGTAATTGTCTTGATATAGAATTAAATCTATTTTCATCAAAAATAGCATCTCTTGATTCAATAACCGTATTAATTGAAATTGAATCATTTGGTTCAATTACTATGAACCTATATGCCTTGCTATTATGTGCATAACCTATAAATATGCATTCAATTCCTCTTTCACCTAAATTTTTACGTTTAGGTGTTGGAACTTTTACAATAGCTCTACAACCCCAAACCTTTAAATAATTAAGGTTTGGTTTCTTTTTCTTCCATTGTTCATAGGGGGTTATTTTAGTTTCCTTATTAGGAACTCTCTTCAATATATGACAAGCTGTTAGAACAGCTTCTCCCCAAAAACCCTGTCCAAGACCTGAATATGATAACATTGAATTTACCATTTCAATCAAGACTCTATTTTTCCTTTCAGCTACACCATTTTGTTGTGGTGTATAAGGGGTTGAAACTTGATGGACAATTCCAGTGAGTTCAAAATAACTTGGATTATAGTATTCTCCACCTCTATCCGATCTTAAGCACTTGATAAATGATTCATACTGAAGTTCAACTTCAGATTTATAAACTTTAAATTTATCAAG
The DNA here is from genome assembly GCF_007990345.1 of Gossypium hirsutum. NCBI lineage: Eukaryota > Viridiplantae > Streptophyta > Magnoliopsida > Malvales > Malvaceae > Gossypium > Gossypium hirsutum. Next base: position 13,038,127 of record NC_053441.1, on the reverse strand, counting down.
CGCTTCATCTTTTGAATGCAATACATATACATAACAATATCTAGAACAATCATCAATAAAAGTAACAAAATATTTCTTTCCACCTAATGTAGGAGTATTATGCAAGTCACATAAATCACTATGTATCAAATCAAGCAATTTTGTTTTCCTTTTAACCTTAGGGAAAGGATTTCTTGTAATTTTAGTCAACATACAGGTATTGCATTTTTCAATATTATTATTAAAAACAGGAATTAAATCTAATTTATACATGTCATTCAATTTTCTATAATTCAAATGACCTAATCTATAATGCCACAAACAAAATGATTCAACCATATAAGCAGAAATAGTATTTTTATTCTTATTAATAATATTAAGTTTGAACATGCTTTCATACATATACCCTTTTCCCACAAAAATTCCTCCCTTAGACAAAATAAACTTATCTGCCTCAAAAACAAGTTTGAAACCAAACTTATTCAACAGACTTCCAGACACTAAATTTTTCCTAACTTCTGGTACATAATATACATCATTTAAGGTTAAAACCTTTCCAAAAGTGAATTTTAGTTCAACAGACCCTTTGCCTTTAATTGTTGCGGTGGAAGAATTTCCCATGTACAAGACATTGTTATTTTCACATTGTGTGAACTTTGTGAACATGCTTTTGTCTTTGCACACATGTTTGGTTGCTCCGGTATCAATCCACCATGTATTATCATCTTGTGCCATATTAATTTCAGATATCATTGCAACGAACTTTTCGTTATTATCAGCCTTAGAAGATGATTTCTTCTTTAAAAATCGACATTCATTCTTGAAATGTCCCGGCTTTCCACAATGATAGCATGAGCCCTTTTGTTTCTTTTTGAACTTAGGTGCTCTATCAGTCTGATTGAACTTCCTCTTGAATGGTTTAGTAGTCTGTACTTCCTCCGTAACATGTACTTTGGCATTTTCAGAATTTAGGTTCTGATCTTGTTTTCGATACTCTTCTTCAATACGAAGATGATTTGCCAAAGCCTCAAGAGATATTTCCTCTTTCTTATGTTTTAGACTTCTTTTAAAGTCTTTCCAAGATGGAGGAAGTTTGTCTATTATGGAGGATACCACAATCATTTCATCCATTTTCATATCATATTGCTTAAATTGATTCAGTATCTTTTCAATATCACGAAATTGTTCCATAACAGAACGACCATCAACCATTTGATAATTATTGAAACGACTGACAAGAAATTTCTTACTTGTAACATCTTCGGTCATGTATCTTGCCTCCAATTTGTCCCATAATTCTTTAGCGGTGACGTCGTTTTGGTAGGTGTCGAACAAACCATCAGATAAACCATTCAATATGTAGCCCATGCACATGTAATCAGCATTGTCCCATTTTTGTCTTTCTCGGGTTGCAGCAACAGATTCATTTTCATTCTCTTCAGGTCTTGGAGTATCCAAAACATAAGCAATCTTCAAAGTTGATAACAAAAAGTGCATCTTTTTCTGCCATCGTCGAAAATTGCCACCATCAAAACGATCAAGTTTAACAAAGTTGGAAGCCAACTCCCTTAGTGTTCCACTTTCATGTGTTGTGGTAGTCATCATGAAATATAACCTTAAAATTGTTAGTACAAAACTCCGGTAAGGAAAAAACTCGAACACACGATCTGAACTCGAAAAGAAAAGAAGAAATAGGACAGGCTCCAAGGCGTGTATCAAGCCACTATCTTTAAGGTTATATTCGCCCCCACTTATCTTCAGTGTGCAAACGAGTTCCAAGCAAATTAACCTCGAGGATACAATGAAGCCAATGACTATTTGCGTTTTGCACTGACGAGAATAGTCCACTATGCACTGAGTAATGTATAACAAAAACTCAATTTCTACAAAGGATTTCTGCAGCAATACTTTATAGAATAATCTAATAATATTAGAAAATGAAGGAAGAGAAGAAATAATATTAGAATTTGTTGATATGATTTCCAAATGAAATCACATTCCTATTTATAGGAATTTTCATGTCTCTTCATAGAGACATCTTTCAATAGGTGTCTTTATGAATAAATAAATAATAATAATTATTCATTTAATTTTGTAACTATTCAAATAATATTTTTTGAATAGTTATAATTCTTTTTTTTAAAAAAAATCAAATGATATAACTTTTGACCAAAGACCAAAAGTTTTATCTTTTGATTAATTACACCCATTCATTTATAGTTATTGGGATACTATAAATATTTGAAAATATTCCAACACCATATGGGGTATCCTACCATCTCACATCCTTCTCTTAATCTATTCATTTAATGTTTATTATTATTTTTGCATGTTTGTTGCACTTAAATGATTTAAAATATTAGTACGGTTTAGATTTAAAAATATTTAATTCTCTAAAAACATGTCTTTCTTGTTTTATAATGTAAAATTAGTTTTCTTTTACAGTACAAACGGACTATCCAAGTAATCACAAAATAGAATTAAACTATTAAAGTTGATGAACTGAACTAATTAGTAATTAGACTAAAATCCACAAATAACAACTACACGTGATAAAACTCGAAGACCATATAAAATAGTTAAAATTTTAAATCACCTTTCTTTACCATACACGTGTAAAATATTTCATTTTACTACGGATTACAATCATGCAATAAATGGAGGCCAATTGCGTTGAGAATTAATTTACTGGCTATAAAGGTCGGAATAGTAAAATGTAATTATATTATGGGTTAATGTCATTGAACTTGTTTTGGTATATTATCAAAAGGAAACTATTTTGGTTTTTTTTTTTAATTTAGTCCTTGACTTTAGGTTTCAATCTCAATTATAACATATCCAAACTTATATTCAATATTATTTATTTTATATATTTGAAGAATCATTCCCGAAATTACAATGGAATATGTAAAAGAATTAAAGAAGAAACATAAAGTAACAGAAAAGGTAGATAAAAGAGTGTGTAAAGTTGATTCTTTTTCTGAATCTACCCACTACTATGTTAGTAATGTTTTCCTTAAATTTGTGATGCAATATTGTGGACAATTCTTAACCTTAAACTGTCAATACCAATCAATAATTTTCCTCCATCATTTCTTTTTTACATATAAAAAGGAAGCTCTCTTTTTTAAGATAATACTTTTAATATATTTTGAGACCCAAAAAAGACAAGACTACAAACTAATCCATATAGATGCTTATATCCAATCATTTCAATGTGAGGTGTAGCCCATGACCCAGAAAACCAACACTGGCTAGCTCACTAGACCCAATAACTTTTTAGTGATATACTGTAGAATATAACTTTCAAAATTAATAAATGCTTATAAATAAAGATTAGTATGCATAAACTTGTTAATATTATATAACAAAAATATCGAAATCATAAATAATTTATATGTAACGAATAAAAGAACAAATTATTTTTAAAATCTAGACTTTAAATCCCTACAATGTCATTCATCTTCCCCTATTTGTAACGCTTATAAGGATAAATAAATAAACCATTTCTATATCACAAATTTAGTATAAACAACCTGCGCTTTATATGTTTTCTAACCACAACATAATTTTATTTAATTGAGTAATAAAATGTTACAGAATTTTTTTTATGTAATATCTATTAACGATTTTTTATCTGAGTTTGAATACATTTTATATCGTGGTATTAAGTCATTAACTATTTTTCGAAATGAACTTTTATAGAAAATTTTGGGTCTAAAATCATAGAGTAGAAAGTCTACTTTTCCATATATATTACTAATGTAAAATTATCATTATTTTAGTTTGGTTCTGAATATTAATTTGTTCAACCCTAACTAACAATTTAATTCTTTTACATAAATGCATGGTTATATTTAAAAAATACATATTTACATATTACATGGAAGAAAAAAAGAGAATACAAAAATGTTGAAAGAAACTCCATCCAATTATAATATATATATATATATATAATTATTTCTCCCTTGTTGACTTAGTATTCATATTCGTCCTTGCAAAAAGAAAACTTTTAAAAATATATTTATATTATTTGTTATTGATTGGGGTGCACTTTGAGCCATAAATTGATTTAGAATTCATACATGACCAAATGATGGAAAAAAACTACTTCCTATGTGAGAAAATGTTTTCCATTTATTTTTAACCTATAATAAATAAAAATTATAATTATATTAATAAAAATTCATATATATAATATTATAATATTTAAATAAAAAATATCATAAATTTTATTTTTATCTCATTTAATAATAATAACTTTAAAATATTCATTATTAATTAAAATATTAAAAATAAAAAAACCCGTAACAAAGTTATGGGCAAGTTATTTATTAATTGAGTGGGATTTTGATTAAGCCTAAGCATAATATCAATAATATATATGGTTGTTTAGATTTAGCGTGAAATATAGGTCTAAAATTTTACTCAAATATGTTTGTATTTTAATAAATTAATTCAAGTCCGTTTAGACCCATATTATTTATACTTGTATGGTTCCATGCTTCACAATGGGTTTAATCAAATTTTTTTTTTAAATCTGACCAATAGTTGAACCAGTCAGCCACCAATTCATTACTCCGATTAAAAAAATTATCAAAATTAAAAAAAAAATTAGTTCAATCGGTTCGTACCAATTCTTAGTCTAGCCAATTCAAAGCTACTTTTTGGACTAGCCTCCGCAGTCGAATCTCGATCCAACTGGTCTAACTTGTAACAGCCTGTTTTCAGTGAAATTGGAACAGCAGTTTCGGGACCACAAATTCGAGTCTAGAAGAACTTATTTTAATATTATTGCATAGTCTGCATTATGATAGGAATGTCTTATGAAAATCTTGTTAAAAAAATTTACCGATTACATGTCTAATTAGATGGAAAGGACCAAATTGCATAAAATGCAAAAGTTGGGTTCTAGTAGCTATAGGTATCAAATAGCTATGGAATTCAAAATTGGAGGTCATTATATGGAAAATATACCATTAAGAGAAGTTAGTAGATAAGTATGATAATTCATCAATGGAAAATTAAATAAAGAAATGGACTAAATTGGAAAGTAAAAGATAAGAAGATGATAAATAATAAAATAAAGAAAAATATCATCATATTATCATCTTTCCTAAACCAAAAATATGGAAATTGGGTTTTTAGCAAACTTATTTGGCTCAAATAAGTATGTTTTCTTGTCCCATTTTTAGTAATTTTTATATTTTCGAGATCGTAATAGCTTAATCTAGTTATCTCGGGAATTAATTTGTAAAGTTATCAAAGTATTAAGGTTTTGCCATGGATGAATATAGTTGAATTGTGAAGTTTTATGGTAGAAAATGAAAAGTTGTTGATAGATAAACAACTTTTGTAAATGGAATTTTGATGAAATTATGATGAAATTATGATATAGGGACTAAATTGAAAATATGAAAATTTTATGGAAAAATTTTGAATTTTGTGAAATACATGGGCTGCTAATGTTATATGTAAAAATCGACTAGGCTTGGAATAAGGATTAAATTGCATGAATTTCGTTTTTCAAAGCATAGGGATAAAATTGTAATTAATTAAAAGTATAAGGGTAAAATCGTAATTTTACATAATATATGAATTGGATTAAATTCAGTATGAATTATATTAAATTAATGTTAAATTCATTCATATAGATCCGGATAGACCAAATACGGAGTTAGGTCGATGAAAAGAAAAAGTGTCGGATTAGTAGATTTTGCGTACACGAACACTTGTCGAGGTAAGTTCGTGTAACTAAATTGTACATTTATATGTTTTAAAATTGAATATTATGTATGTAAATTGTGTATTTGTCATGTATGAAAGTCAATCACATGTTCGACAATGTCCGACAAATATTAAGTCATGTATGAATAAATGAAATTCGATGGATACAGGGTTCCCAAATTCGTTGTGGTCCTGCATGTGTTGTGGACACACCTCAGCTCGATAGAGCGTTTCGTTATTAGCTTTCATGAGCATCCTGATAATTGGCTCTCACGAGCTTCCTATTATATGGTTCTTGCGAGCTTCCCGTTAATAACTATTCGAAGCATCCCAATTGGTTGTGATCCTGCATGTGTTGTGGATACACCACAACTCTTATGAGCGTCCCAATATATGGCTCTCTAGAGCTTTTCGATTAAAGGCTCTTTCATAAGCTTCCCGATTAATGGCTCTCCAGAGTTTCCTGATATTGGTTCGCTTGAACTTCCCGCTTACAGCTCTTATGAGCTTCCCGTTACATGGCTCACATGAAATTCCTATTATATGGCTCAAGAGAGAGCTTCCCATTTATGTGCTCGTATGAGCATTCCTGAATATGAATTGACGGATTACAGATTTGTACACTTCGTGTGTACTACCCGTGTATCCATCGATATTATAAATGATTCAACGGGCAAAGTTCTGACATGAAAAATTATGAAATTGAGACCAATTGTTACGAGTATATACTTGAAATACAAAGTTATGATATGTACATGTTTCATGGACACTTGATGTGATAAATATATGTATGTGGAAATTGAATATTGATGAGCTCATACATGTTTCTTGTTATTCATGTGAATTACATGACTAACATACTTGATGAGGATATGTGTTTAGGCAATTGGCCAAATTGGTTTGAGCATGTTTATTTGTTTACCTTAAATGTGAATTAAATGGTAAGTTAATTTTCTATTATACCAACTTACTAAGCTTTAAAACTTACCCTATTTTATTTTTTCCCTGTTTTATAGTAATTCGAAAGCTCGTTGGGTTGAAAGATTAGCGGAGATCACTCACACTATCCACCGGTTCGTTTCGGTAAAAATAACAAACTAATTTTAGTTATAATGGCATGTATAGGATAAATAGCCAATGTTGGCATGTAAATGTTGTGGTTGTAACTAGTCATTGGAATGGCTTGTGATGGACATATTTTGATGTATATATAAGAGGCAATATCATGTTCAATGTGAGTGTTTGGTATGGTTGATAGATGAAAAACATATAGGTAAATTGGTGATTGATTTGAGATAGTATATGGTAATATAACATGTATAAAACTTAGTTTTTGCTTGAATTAATTGTCTTGTATTGGTTTGTGAATGTGTTAAAGTGTTAATGTAGGTGGAAGGAAAATTTGGGTGAGAAATATGGCTTTGAAATGACCCTATTTCGTCCACACGGGCAGAGACATGGGCGTGTGTCTCAGCTGTGTGTGACACACGGCCTAGCACATGGGCGTGTGTTTTGGCCGTGTGTCCCCTGCATCTTTAAATTTTCAAAAGAGAATGTTCATAATTTTTCACACGGCCTGACACACGGGCGTGTGGCTTGGCCATGTGACCCTTGCACCTATTTATTGCAAGTCATTATGTTCACACGACCTAGCACACAGGTGTGTGACTTGGCCATGTGACCCCAAGTCAGAGAGTTACACGGGTACAGACACAGGCTGAACACGACCATATGTCCCTATTTCGAATGCTCACATGGCTTAACCACACGGGCGTGTGTCCCCTTCACCTTGGAAAAATTTTGTTATTTTACGAAAAATTCTCTGAGTTCCTGGTTTAGTCCCGACTTGTTTCAAATGTATAATTTGGGCCTCGAGGGCTCATATAAATGACCATATGATTGATTGTAATTGTTTTCTATTATGAATGTTTAATGATACAAAATGTCTGCATCTGATCTGTAAATTTCGGTAATGTTCCATAATCTTGTTCCAGCGATGGATATGGGTTAGAGGTGTTACATCAATCGTGTAACCTTCAACTGATAATACCCGGATCTAAGGTCTATCTTCGAAATCACTCCAACGCCTTTTAGTTAATCAAACAAATCATCGATACGTGGCAAAGGGTATTTATTTTTAATTGTGACCCTGTTCAACTGTTTGTAATCTATGCAATCTAAAAGAACCGTATTTCTTTTTCACAAATAAAATAGGTGCACCCCAAGGAGACATGCTCAGTCTGATAAACCCTCGGTCTAATAACTCTTGCAACTGTGCCTTTAATTCCTTTAGTTCAGTTGATGCCATACGGTATAATGTTACTGATATTGGAGCAGTTCCAATAATCACATCAATTACAAACTCAACTTCACAACCAGGTGGTAAACTCGACAATTATTCAAGAAATACATCAGCAAATTCACTAACAACCGATAATTGATCTAGCTTCGATTCTGAATCCCGAGAATCAATAATGCAAGCTAGAAATGCCCCATTACCTTTTCGCATCAATCTCTGAGCAGAAAAGGCTTAAATAATTCTAACAATTTCTTTCGGATTCTTAGACTCAACTGAAATCATCTATCCTGTCTGACATGTCAAATCAATCCATTTATGTTTGCAATTTACCACAGCATCATGCAAAGATAACCAATCCATTCCCAAAATAACATCAAATTCCCGAAAGGGTAGCAACATCAAATCAGTAGAGAATACGTAGCCTTTCACTTTCGGTGGACAATTACGACACACTAAATTAATTATCACACTTTGACCTAATAGATTAGTAACTTGTAATGACCCAAAATTCATGGGCATCGGAAAAGTATAATATCGGGCCTCCGTCCTAGTAAATTGAGTTCGAAAATAATTATTAGAAATACTTACTAGACTAGTTGTGTGTTTAATTAGGTTTTAGAAAGGTGAATTTATCTTAATTAAGAGTAATTAGGAAAAAGGATTAAAATGAATAAAGGGTAAAAGTCTAATTATAAATTAAAAGAAAATAAAAAGGATTAAAATGGCAATTAAGCCATTAATAAGAAATGGGACGGTAAAAGTGATAAAAATCTTAGATTTTTATGTTTTATATATATTATTTTATTATATAATATAATATATTGTATTATATTATATAAATTAAATAGATGACAAATGTATGGTAAAGATTAAGACAAGTGTAATAGTAATAATTACATAGGTACACTTGTAATAAAAATAAATATATATGCTTAAATAATAAGTAAAAGATTATTATTATTATTATTAGTTATAATAAAAGAAATAAAGTAAAGTAAATAAAAGAAAGTAAAGAAATAAAAACAAAACAAAAGAAACAGAATAGAAAGAACAAAGAAACAGAGAAGCAAACGAAACAGGGGAAGAAAGAAGAAAAAAGAAAGAAAAAGGGGAAAATAGATTTTTAAAGCTTGGAGTTAATTTGGTAAGTCAAATTACCCCTTTTCTCTTAGTTCTAATGTTTTAAAAGCTTTAAAACAAAGTTTTGATGGAATCAAGTTGATATTTTGTAAGTTCATAGGTTTTCAAGAATAGTTTATGTTGAACAAAAGAGATGAATTAGGGATTAAATTGAGAATTAGGAAGAAATTGAATAGAAATTCAATTATTTATTATAATTAGTGCCGTAATTAATAGTATAAATTATTATTTTCGTAGCTAATAAAGAACCCGAGGCATCGCCATCAAAAGGAAAAGGGAAAGCTATCGAGGACTAAAGCGGGAGATTTACGGTTTGTATTACAATAATTCAAATTATTTATTTTAAATGTTAAATTTTAATTTATGTGTTTAGTAAATGAAATGTGAAGTAAGTATTAATATTAGTATTAATATAATTATTAGTATTATTATTATTATGAGTGAGAATTAAATTGAATAGTCGATATGAAATAATATTTGAATTGTTTGTTGATTGAAAGCGGGAAATGAATTTGAATCGAATTGTGAATGGTATTAAATTGTATGGAAATGTATTGAGTTGTGAAAATGTGTGAAGTTGTGAAATAATTATTGATTGAAAGGTGGAAAAATGATTGAATTGAAAATGTGAGAAATTGTGATTGAATTGAGAATATATGTGATTTAAATACCCTATTAACTAGTCGGACTGAGTCGGATATAGTTGGCATGCCATAGGATTGGAAGAGTTCAGGGATACTTCGACCTCGAGTCGATGAGACACTGGGTGTCACTATATTTCTTCGGATAGATTCGATGAGGTACTGGGTACCAACTTTCTTCGGCTTTGCCGATGAGACACTGGGTGTCAACTATTGCTTCGAACTATCCGATGAGGCACTGGGTGCCATTCTGGTGTGTTTGGTTGGATCCGTGTATCCGCCAAAGTCTGATTTTTGTTAATAGGGTAAATGATGAAATGATAAACCGAACGAGTTGGTCAAACGAGCTATTAAAATGATATGAAAAAGTTGAATTGTGAATTGAAATGTGAGATGAGATTGAGAAATGAACCTAAGGTTCATGATTTATTCAAACTCAAATTGTGGATATACGATATTGGTTGATGAATTGCTATTGTTGAAATATTGAAATTAAATTGTATATACGAATTATGCATTACATGTTTATTATTGTTATAATTTGAATTATGGTAATACCACTGAGTATGAAATACTCAGCGTACGGTTGTTTCCGTGCGCAGGTCGATAGAAGTCAAAGGTCCCGGTTTAGCATCCAGATTAATCCCGACTTCAGCATAACTTTGGTGATGTATATTTTCTTTTGGGTAATGTGGCATGTACATAGGATGTGTATAAAGGTTGTTATGTTTTAATATTAATGGTTAAAAAAATGTTAGTATTAAAAGTTTATGAATTATTATGAAAGAAGTTTATCTATTTTGATTTATTTATTACCTTGTTAAATTTTAAATTGATATTATGTTGATTGAGTTTGATTAGAAGTTATTAGAATAGAAAATGTGAATGTGGAATGAATTGGTTGATTTGGTTATATTTTGGAAAAGATATGGTTTTAATTGCGGGGGGTTCTATGTAAAAATAAGCAGAAATGCTGTCGAAATTTTTATAAAAATTTATAAAAAAAAAGATGAAGTCAATTGGTAAATAAACATATGATTTTATGATTTTATTTCAATATGTTTGTTAGTTATTTAAGAATTCTTTTTGTAAACTGTCTGATATGTCCGGTAATGCCTCATAACCCTGTTCCGGCAATGGTTCGGGGTTAGGGGGTGTTACATAACTTGAATATCATAATCAGTAGATTCAACAGGCAACTTCTTTTCTGTTACTAATGCAGTGCAAATATAAAAATGAGTGAATCCAGGGTCAATCAATACATACATAGTAACATCAAAGAGATAGATTCTACTGGCAATCACATCTAGAGTCATAGCTTCTTCTCTTGCTCGAATGACATAGGTACGTGCAGGTGCTGTAGCCTCTGACCGAGCAGCAATACCTTTTATTCCTAAACGAGCAGTCCAGCTGTAACAGCCCGATTTTTAGTAGTGTCAGAACAGTGATTTGATATCACTAAATCCAATGAAAAAAAAGTTAGAAAAATTTATTAATTAATAATTATAAGTTAAGCGTGATTTTAGAAATATTTTTGAATTAGTGAATTTTGTGACTTAAAAGAAATTATTAGGTAAATTGGGTCAAAAATGAGGTATCGAGACCTCGATATTATAAACTGAGCCGTAAATATTTTTATAAATATTTACGGAGTGTCATTAGGGTAGTATTAAAGTTTCGTTAAGAAATTTTACGTTTCGATGGTTAATTGATTAAAAAGGATTAAATTACAATAGAGATAAAAGTTTAATTAAAGATTAAAGAAAAGTTAAAAGGACCAAATAGACAATTATGCCTTTTTCTAAAGTTGAGGCGGCATAAGTAGATTTTTTTAAAAAAATCTAAAGTTAAAATATATTATTATGATAATAATATTACTTAAAAGTTAAGTATAAATATTATATTATATTATATTATAAAAGAAATAAAAGATAGGAAAAGAGAATAGAAACAGAATTGAAAAACGAAACAAAGAAGGAGAAAGGAGAAAGAAAAGAAAAAAAAATGAGAATTGGGGTTTTTGAGGTTCAAACTGAATTTGGTAAGTCAATTTAATCCCTTTTCTTATAATTTTTGAGTTTTTGGAATCTTAGAACAAAATACTACTCAATTTAAGTTGAAATTTTGAAAGTTAGTAAATTTTTAGATGTTGTTCATGTTGAATTAATTGATGAATTAGGGGTTAAATTGATTGAATTTCAAGTTAGAAGTTAGTAAAGGGTTGATTTGTAAAATAAAACATAAGTTTTGAATTAATAGGGACTAAATTGAGAGAATTTTAAAATTAGAGATTTATGGTGAAATTAGAGAATTAAATTAGTTTAAAGTGGGAATGGAATGAAAATATGAAATTAGTTTTGAGAATAAAAATTAGTCTCGGTTCAGGGACTAAATTGGAATTTAGGCAAATATTGAGTAAAAATTGATATATTTAATGTGAGATTGAATGGTGTTGTATTGATGATTTTTAATTGTTTTAATTCCGTAGCAATCGTCGTACCGAAATTCTCGACTAAAAAGGGGAAAAATATAGTCGACGAGGAATAGCTTGGAATTCCTAGTTTGTATTTCTATAATCCGAATCTAATTATTAATTGTTGTGTTTTTAATTATATGTTATGGTAAGTGATTGAGGTGAGAATTAATGTTTTTTTTTTTTACAATTGAAATGGATTGTCTTGATATGTGATGAAATTATATTGGTTGAATTAAAGTGGAATATATATTATGAATATATATGTGTAAATGTGAAATTGTGCAAATATGATAACTGAATTATTTTTTATATGTATAAAATTCAGCCTTAATGCCCAAGTAGATGGAATTTAGAACTATTGGGATATTAGTGGCATGCCATTAAGGAACTTTAGCGCGCTCTTTGATTATTAGCACGTTGGTGCTCTCTGATTACTAGCACGTCAGTGCTCTCTGTTTAGCACATATGTGCTCTCTGTATAGCACTTTAGTGCGCTCTTTGATTATTAGCACGTTGGTGCTCTCTGATTACTAGCACGTCAGTGCTCTCTGTATAGCACTTTAGTGCTCTCTGTATAGCACTTTAGTGCTCTCTGTTCATTAGTGCATAATAATGCACCTCTGTATTTGTTCTGTATATCCGGTGTGTTCTATAAAATCTATTTTGGGCTAAGAATAAGAATATGAGATAGTAAACTGAAAATAGAATGAGAAATATGTTGTAAATACATGGAATACACAAGTTATATACTCATAAATTGATTGTGGAATGGATAGTGCCATTATTTAAATGATACGTGAATAAATTATGGAAAGGTATTATATATAGCAAGTGATGAAAATTGAGTATTGTGTGATTTTAAATGTTCAATTGTGCTTAACATTTTATTATACATATTTTATTGTTTTATTTTTAAATATTCGAATTATATAAATACCATTTAGTTTTTACTCAGCGTACGGTTTTATTTTCCTTGCACAGGTTAAGTACTTAAGTTTGATCGCTGATTCAGCATCCAACAACGATCCCGAACTCAAATATGGTGATGTTTATTTCTTTGTGTTGGCATGTACCTAGAGTGTCTAAATATTAGTTATTTTATGGTTTGATTGGAAATGAAGTTATAAGATCTATTTTGGAGAGTTTATAATTTGGATTAAAATTATGCTTTGATGACTTGTTTTGATGATATAAAATGTAATGGCCCAAATTTGAGGTTATCGGAACAGTGGTTTCGGAACCACAAATCCGATGAGAAAAATTTTATTTTTCTTATATTTTTATGGTCTAAAATTTCACAAAATGATTTTTTGAAAATTTCGCTCGAAAATTTCGACGTTTGGGCACTCAGTTTAGTCAAAAGGACTAAATTGTAAAAAGTGCAAAAGTTGAGTTCTACATGTTAGAGGTGTCCAATTGTTATGAAACTTTAAATTGGAGATCCTTATATGGTAATTATACCATTGGTAACTTGGTAGACAAAAATGGACATGAGATAAGTGAAATAGAAAATTTTAAGTTAGGGGCAATTTGGTAATCTAGTAATTAAAATGAATTAAAAGGGAAAAAGATGACAAAAATCATCATCTTCTTCATATGAACGAAATCAGCAAGGGGGGAAGCCATAGTTAGGGTTTTCAAGCTTCCAAGCTCCATAGTAAGTGATCCCAAGCCCCGTTTTTAATGTTCTTTACGTTTTTGAGATCCCGGTAGCTTAATTTAGCTTATTCTAGCAATAATTTAACCTAGGGTTTATATTTCGAAAAATACCCATAGGTGAAAAGTGTTTATTTTGATGTTTTATGATAGAATATGAAGCTAGAAATTATGTTAAACAACTTTTGCTAAGCGATTTTAAGTGAAAACGAGTAAAACGACATAATTGGTAAAAATACCTAATGTTCATAAGTACATGTTAGAGTGGGAATTTTATGTTGCCATAGAAGGTAAAAATGTTCAGAATGTTATAAAACATAAGAATAAGAGATGAAGTTTAATTTCCGAGCCTTGGGGCAAAAATGTAATTATGTAAAAGTTTAGGGGCAAAATGTAATTTTGAAAAAGTTAGAGTCGAGGGCTGTTTTGATGAATGTGATTATTAAATAAGTTAAATTTACTATTTTAGATCAAGAAGTACGAAACTCGAGGTTAGACAAAGGGAAGAATAAAGTTGAAGACTAAGTTGGTGAATTTGGCTATAATTGGTACCGAGGTAAGTTTACGGTAAATAAATGCAATATTTCAATATTTATTATTAATGCTGTTAATTTCCAGCAATTATGAATTTATTTTATGAATTTATTTGATGATGATCCAAGCATGAAATGATAGAGAATTAAAATTTAAAAGTCCCGTTGATACATAAGGATGGTACTGGATACGAATCTCATGACATTTGGGTAAAGAGATCCCATGTAAGACCATGTCTGGGACATGGAATTGGCATCCTTAAGATCATGAGAGGTCCCCTGTAAGACCATGTCCCAGACATGGTCTTACATGGGATGTTCTCGTGATGGTGCCCATGCCATGTCCCAGACATGGTCTTATAGGGGACCTCTCATCTCGGTGCCAACGCCATGTCCCAGACATGGTCTTACATGGGACCTCTCGTCTCGGTGCCCATGCCATGTCCCAGACATGGTCGTACAGGGGACCTCTCATGATCTTAAGGATGCCAATTCCATGTCCCAGACATGGTCTTACATGGGATCTCTTTACCCAAATGTCATGAGATTCGTATCCAGTACCATCCTTATGTATCAACGGGACTTTTAAATTTTAATTCTCTATCATTTCATGCTTGGATCATCATCAAATAAATTCATAAAATAAATTCATAATTGCTGGAAATTAACAGCATTAATAATAAATATTGAAATATTGCATTTATTTACCGTAAACTTACCTCGGTACCAATTATAGCCAAATTCACCAACTTAGTCTTCAACTTTATTCTTCCCTTTGTCTAACCTCGAGTTTCATACTTCTTGATCTAAAATAGTAAATTTAACTTATTTAATAATCACATTCATCAAAACAGCCATCGACTCTAACTTTTTCAAAATTACAATTTTGCCCCTAAACTTTTACATAATTACATTTTTGCCCCAAGGCTCGGAAATTAAACTTCATCTCTTATTCTTATGTTTTATAACATTCTGAACATCTTTCCCTTCTATGGCAACATCAAATTCCCACTCTAACATGTACTTATGAACATTAGGTATTTTTACCGATTATGTCGTTTTACTCGTTTTCACTTAAAATCGCTTAGCAAAAGTTGTTTAACATAATTTCTAGCTTCATATTCTATCATAAAACATCAAAATAAACACTTTTCACCTATGGGTATTTTTCCAAATATAAACCCTAGGTTAAATTATTGCTAGAATAAGCTAAATTAAGCTACCGGGATCTCAAAAACGTAAAGAACATTAAAACGGGGCTTGGGATCACTTACTATGGAGCTTGGAAGCTTGAAAACCCTAACTATGGCTTCCCCCCTTGCTGATTTCGTTCATATGAAGAAGATGATGATTTTTGTCATCTTTTTCCCTTTTAATTCCTTTTAATTACTAGATTACCAAATTGCCCCTAACTTAAAAATTTTCTATTTAACTTATCTCATGTCCATTTTTGTCTACCAAGTTACCAATGGTATAATTACCATATAAGGACCTCCAATTTAAAGTTTCATAACAATTGGACACCTCTAACATGTAGAACTCAACTTTTGCACTTTTTACAATTTAGTCCTTTTGACTAAACTGAGTGCCCAAACGTCGAAATTTTCGAGCGAAATTTTCAAAAAATCATTTTGTGAAATTGTAGACCATAAAAATATAAGAAAAATAAAATTTTTCTCATCGGATTTGTGGTTCCGAAACCACTGTTCCGATAACCTCAAATTTGGGCCATTACAACTCTCCCCCCTTTTTAGGATTTTCGTCCTCGAAAATCTTACCAGTAAAGAGATTCGGGTATTGCTTCCTCATGTCTCTTCCGGTTCCCATGTTGCTTCATCAATCCCGTGCTTTTGCCATAGCACTTTCACCAGATTTACCTTTTTGTTTCTAAGCTCCTTTGTTTCTCGTGCTAATACTTTAACCGGTTCTTCATTATAAGTCATATCCGGCTGAATTTCTACTTCTGTTAGAGTAATAACATGTGAAGGATCTGATCGATACCGTCGTAGCATAGATACATGAAATACATTATGAATTTTTTCGAGTTCCGGTGGTAAAGCCAATCGGTAAGCAACTGGTCCAATTCTTTCTATAATCTCATATGGTCCGATAAATCTTGGACTCAATTTACCCTTTCGACCGAACCGGAGAACTTTCTTCCAAGGAGACACTTTTAAGAATACTTTATCACCCACCTGAAATTCAATCTCCCTTCGTTTAAGATCGGCGTATGACTTTTGACGATCGGAAGCTGCTTTTAAACTATCCCGAATCAGTCTTACTTTTTCTTCTATTTCCCGAATCAAATCAACCCCGTGTATCTTCTTTTCACTGAGCTCTGTCCAATATAATGGTGTTCTACATTTTCTACCATACAAAGCTTCATACGGAGCCATTTTAATACTGGACTGATAACTGTTTTTATAAGCAAATTCAATCAAAGGTAGATACCTTTCCCAATTACCTTGAAACTCTAATGCACAACATCGGAGCATATCTTCCAATACCTGAATTACACGCTCAGATTGGCCATCTGTCTGAGGATGAAATGCAGTACTGAAATACAACTGAGTACCCAAAGCTTCTTGCAATTTGTTCCAGAAACGAGACGTAAATCGGGGATCTCTGTCTGATCTAATGGAGACAGGCACTCCATGTAGTCTAACAATCTCAGATATATACAATCCAGCCAATTTATCTAAAGAATAATCCATACATACTGGGATAAAGTGCGCGGACTTTGTCAATCGGTCGGCAATTACCCAAATGGCATCTTTCTTCCTCGGAGATAACGGTAACCCAGATACAAAATCCATAGTGATTCTTTCCCATTTCCATTCCGGTATAGTGATTGGCTGAAGCAACCCCGAAGGTACCTGATGTTCAGCCTTAACCTGCTGACATACTAAACATCTTGATACAAACTCAGAGATATCAAGTTTCATACTCGGCCACCAATACATCTTTTTCAAGTCATTATACATTTTATTACCTCTCGGATGTACGGACATAATACCACTGTGTGCTTCGTGTAAAATCTTCTGTACAAGTTCTGAATTCTTCGGTACACATACTCTGCCTCTGAATAATAAACAACCATCAGTTCCAATCTGAAATTCTGAATCATTACCTGACTCACAATGCACCCGTTTAGCCTGTAATTTCTCATCATTCCTCTGAGCTTCACATATTTGTTGACGAAATGTCGATTTAGCTCTCAATTCAGCTATGATTGAACCATCATTAGACAGTGACAACCGGGTATTCATAGCTCGTAAAGCAAATAGAGATTTTCGGCTCAAAGCATCAGCTACCACGTTAGCCTTACCCGGATGGTAATCAATAACCAAATCATAATCCTTTATCAATTCAAGCCACCTGCGTTGTCTCAAATTCAAATCTTTCTGTGTCATCAAATATTTCAAGCTTTTGTGATCAGTATAAATATGACACTTTTCACCATACAAATAATGCCGCCATATTTTCAATGCAAATACAATAGCAGCTAACTCGAGATCATGTACCGGGTAGTTTCTTTCATGTGGCTTAAGTTGTCTTGAAGCATAGGCTATTACTTTATCTTCTTGCATCAAGACACAACCCAAACCATTTAATGATGCATCACTATAAATAATAAATTTCTTACCCGATTCAGGCTGTACCAACACAGGTGCTTTCGTTAACAACTCCTTCAATCGGTCGAAACTTTGCTGGCATTTTTCTGTCCATTCAAATTTAACATCTTTCTGTAATAAACGGGTCATTGGAGAAGCTATCATAGAAAACCCTTGTACAAATCTCCGATAATAACCAGCTAAACCCAAGAAACTTCTAACTTCAGATACATTCTTCGGTGGACTCCAATTGACAATAGCTGAAATTTTACTCGGATCTACCCTGATGCCTTCTGCGGATACAATATGTCTGAGAAAACCTACCTCTCGAAGCCAAAATTCACATTTACTGAATTTAGCATAAACTACCTCTCGAAGCCAAAATTCACATTTACTGAATTTAGCATAAAGTTTCTTTTCACGCAGAATTTGCAACACTATTTTCAAATGTTCTGCATGCTCAGTTTCATCCCGAGAATAAACTAAAATGTCATCAATAAAAACTACTACAAACCTATCTAGATACTGTCTGAATATCCGGTTCATCAAATCCATGAATACTGCAGGTGCATTAGTCAACCCAAACGGCATAACCAGAAACTCATAATGCCCATACCTGGTTCTGAAAGCTGTCTTTGGCACATCTGGCTCTTTTACCCGTAACTGATAATAACCCGATCGGAGATCAATCTTTGAAAATACTGTGGCACCTTTCAGTTGATCAAATAAGTCATCAATTCGAGGCAATGGGTACTTATTCTTTATAGTTACCTTATTAAGCTGCCGATAGTCAATACACAATCTCAAAGACCCGTCTTTCTTTTTCACAAACAGAACTGGAACACCCCAAGGTGAATGACTCGGACGAACAAAACCTCTGTCAACAAGTTCCTGTAACTGTGCCTTTAACTCTTTTAATTCTGTAGGAGCCATACGATACGGAGCTATGGAAATTGGGGCAGTTCCCGGAATCAGATCTATAGAAAATTCCATTTCTCTTTCTGGTGGCAACCCTGGTAACTCCTCTGGAAATACATCAGAAAATTCACATACAACTGGCACTGCCTGTATCTTTGACTCAGATACCTTAGTATCCAACACATACGCCAAATAAACATCATACCCTTTTCTAACACACCTCTGAGCTGTCATAACTGAAATCATATCGGATAATCCCTTTGTCTGATTAGATTTAACCTAAAGTAATTCTCCATTCTGGCATTTCAACACAACATATTTTTGTCTACAGTTTACTACTGCATCATGCTGAGTTAACCAATCCATGCCCAATATCACATCAAACTCATCAAAAGGCAATAACATCAAGTCAACCGGGAAACAAATACCTTTTACCATCAGTGGACAATTTTTACAAACTTTATCCACTATCACAAACTGGCCCAGGGGGTTCGAGACTTTAACCATAAATTCAGTAGGTTCAACAGACAAATTTTTAACAAATGCTAATTTTGTGCATATATATGAATGTGTAGAGCCAGGATCAATTAATGCAATGACAGTAGTATCATAGAGAGAAAATGTACCCGCAATTACATCAGGAGAGGACGCCTCTTCACGAGCTCGAATAGCATATGATCTTGCAGGTGCTCTAACATCTGATCTAACCGCTGAATCTTTGAATGCACCCCTATTACTTGCCCCCACTCCTGGGTTTCTCTGCGGTCTACCTCTGGTAGGAGCATTACCTGATCTCGCACTCGTTATTTCTTCTCTTTTAGTTGTTTCAGGACAATCCCGAATAAAGTGATCGGATGCTCCACATCTGAAACAAACATTTTCACCTGCTCTACACTCTCCGGGGTGGCGTCTCCCACATTGAGGACATTCCGGTCTAGGAGGTCGAGTACTGCCAGTACTTGCAACTGTAGTGGTTTGAGCTCTAAAACCCTCGAATCTTCTACTTCTGCTTCGGCCAGAATATATATGTGGAAAATGTGATCCGCTAGAGAGCTCCCTAGGCCTCTTAGATGTAGACTGAAATGATTTACTCATTTGCCTCTTCTTTGTATCCTGCGCTCCAACTTCAGCTTTGCTCTTCTCTTTTTCTTTTAACAAGTCTTCTACTTTACAAGCTCTTTCTACCAGAACAACAAACTCTCTGATTTCCAATACACCCACTGATAGTCGGATGTCATCATTAAGCCCATCTTCAAATCTCTTGCACATGTTGGCTTCGGTGGATACAAATTCCCGAGCATACTTACTAAGTCTGACAAATTCGCGTTCATATTCAGTCACGGACATCTTACCTTGTTTTAGCTCAAGAAACTCCTTCCTTTTCTGCTCTGTAAATCTCTGGCTGATGTACTTCTTTCGAAACTCCTCCTGAAAGAAATCCCAAGTAACCCTCTCACTCGGTACGATAGACACGAGAGTCTTCCACCAATGATAAGCGGAATCTCTGAGAAGTGAGACCACACACTTCATACATTCTTCCGGTGTACAAGATAATTCTTCAAAAACCCTGATGGTATTCTCAAGCCAGAATTTTGCTTTTTCTGCATCGTCATCTTTGGTAGCCCGAAATTCTTCAGCCCCTAGCTTCCTAATCTTATCAACAGGTGGTCTCTCCCTGATAAATATACCTGTAGCTGGGGAAGCTACATGGGGAACCTGCGAATCTTGAGGGGGTGGAGGTCTTACAGCCGGATTCGTACGAACGAACTCGGCAAACCAATCAGTCATGGCTTGGAAGAAGGCTTCTCTAGCTCTTCCTCCCTGTCTATCTGATGCAGGTCTTTCACTAACATTAACATCTAATGGCACCGTCCCTTCTGCGGGAATAGGCGCATTACTCTCTACTTCATCTGTACTAGCTCGTTCAGGATCCATAACTATAAAAGAAAACATTTTAAAATCGTCAGGAGTCGTCACACTATCAAAATATATAAGTATGGCATGTATAGGTAGACTCTTATTCTTACTGAGTATTTCCGAGAACAGACTAAACCTGGCTCTGATACCAATAAAATGTAACACCCCTTACCCGAGACCGTTTCCGGAGTCGAGCACGAGGCATTACTTAGCTTATCTTACCAATTCGGAGCATAAAAACTAGGTTTGAAAATTTATTTCATTATTCGCAGCAAATCTGTCCAATCGCGCAGCAGTTACTAAATTAATTATAACTTGAGATACAGAACTCGAAATTTAATTCCGTAAATTTTCCCTGAAACTAGACTCATAAATCTACTCACCATAAAATTTTTAGAATTTTTGGTTCAGGAAATTAGTACAGTTTATTAGTTAAAGTCTCCCCTGTTTCACCACCTGACTGCCCTGACCTCTAGTCACTAAAAATAAGTTTTCTCACTGTATGATTTTCATATGAAGTTCTTACTTGTTTCTACAGAAAATAGACTCATTAAGAAATCTAAGCATGTAAATTTCAACTCATAACCATTTTTGTACAATTTGTAATTATTTTCTAAACTCAGAACAGGGTACTCCAAAAACAGTTCTGACCCTATCTTACTAAAATTCACATATCTTAAAATATAAATTTCCTTTTTCTACACCGTTATTTTTCCATGAAAATAGACTCAACAAGCTTTAATTTCATATATCATTCACCCTCTAATTCATTTTATACTATCTTGGGTGATTTTTCAAATTCACGTCACTGTGCTGCCTGAATTCTGTTTCTTTGCAAAATTTTATCCTTTCATGATTTCTATGCATAATTTATCACCTAATCTTTCATAACAACAAACACCTTCATCCTTAATCATTTTAATAACCATACATCATCAAATACTTACACATCACTCATTAGCAAAATCATCATTACAAACATACAAAATAACTAAATCCCTATACATGCCATAACTCAAACGTGTTTCGATATAAAATACCGAGCAGTTGTAGTTGATAGTGTGGATGATCTCCGACTTCTTTAGGATCCTTGAAGTAGCTTTGCAATACTATAAGAGAAAGAGAAATAAAAGAAGTAAGCATAAAGCTTAGTAATTTTACTAGCAAATAAATAACAATATTTAACTTAAATAATTAAACTCAATGTCTATATCTCTAGTTTACTCTTTAGTTAATCTCATACTAGTTCTCTTACTTGTTTACTTAGAATACTTGTGTGCATAACTTACTCAATCCTTGCTGCATCGTTGAACATCAATTGATAGTATAATAAGTTCTTAAGTCTTACAACTTACCTGAGCTTGCCATTTATGCTTTAAACTGAACTTTCATGAACATGATTCGTTTACAAGCCCGTTGAGCTACATTGGAATAATAAGGATACTCGGGTCTCTTCTGATAATAACATGCCAAAGCCATGTCCCAGACATGGTCTTATAGGGGACCTCTCATCTCGGTGCCAACGCCATGTCCCAGACATGGTCTTACATGGGACCTCTCGTCTCGGTGCCCATGCCATGTCCCAGACATGGTCTTACAGGGGACCTCTCATGATCTTAAGGATGCCAATGCCATGTCCCAGACATGGTCTTACATGGGATCTCTTTACCCAAATGTCATGACATTCGTATCCAGTACCATCCTTATGTATCAACGGGACTTTTAAATTTTAATTCTCTATCATTTCATGCTTGGATCATCATCAAATAAATTCATAAAATAAATTCATAATTGCTGGAAATTAACAGCATTAATAATAAATATTGAAATATTGCATTTATTTACCGTAAACTTACCTCGGTACCAATTATAGCCAAATTCACCAACTTAGTCTTCAACTTTATTCTTCCCTTTGTCTAACCTCGAGTTTCGTACTTCTTGATCTAAAATAGTAAATTTAACTTATTTAATAATCACATTCATCAAAACAGCCCTCGACTCTAACTTTTTCAAAATTACAATTTTGCCCCTAAACTTTTACATAATTACATTTTTGCCCCAAGGCTCGGAAATTAAACTTCATCTCTTATTCTTATGTTTTATAACATTTTGAACATTTTTCCCTTCTATGGCAACATCAAATTCCCACTCTAACATGTACTTATGAACATTAGGTATTTTTACCGATTATGTCGTTTTACTCGTTTTCACTTAAAATTGCTTAGCAAAAGTTGTTTAACATAATTTCTAGCTTCATATTTTATCATAAAACATCAAAATAAACACTTTTCACCTATGGGTATTTTCCAAATATAAACCCTAGGTTAAATTATTGCTAGAATAAGCTAAATTAAGCTACCGGGATCTCAAAAACGTAAAGAACATTAAAAACGGGGCTTGGGATCACTTACTATGGAGCTTGGAAGCTTGAAAACCCTAACTATGGCTTCCCCCCTTGCTGATTTCGTTCATATGAAGAAGATGATGATTTTTGTCATCTTTTTCCCTTTTAATTCCTTTTAATTACTAGATTACCAAATTGCCCCTAACTTAAAAATTTTCTATTTCACTTATCTCATGTCCATTTTTGTCTACCAAGTTACCAATGGTATAATTACCATATAAGGACCTCCAATTTAAAGTTTCATAACAATTGGACACCTCTAACATGTAGAACTCAACTTTTGCACTTTTTACAATTTAGTCCTTTTGACTAAACTGAGTGCCCAAACGTCGAAATTTTCGAGCGAAATTTTCAAAAAATCATTTTGTGAAATTGTAGACCATAAAAATATAAGAAAAATAAAATTTTTCTCATCGGATTTGTGGTTCCGAAACCACTGTTCCGATAACCTCAAATTTGGGCCATTACAACTTTATTTGCTAGTAAACTTACTAAGCTTTATGCTTACTTCTTTTATTTCTCTTTCTCTTATAGTATTGCAAAGCTACTTCAAGGATCCTAAAGAAGTCGGAGATCATCCACACTATCAACTACAACTGCTCGGTATTTTATATCGAAACACGTTTGAGTTATGGCATGTATAGGGATTTAGTTATTTTGTATGTTTGTAATGATGATTTTGCTAATGAGTGATGTGTAAGTATTTGATGATGTATGGTTATTAAAATGATTAAGGATGAAGGTGTTTGTTGTTATGAAAGATTAGGTGATAAATTATGCATGGAAATCATGAAAGGATAAAATTTTGCAAAGAAACAGAATTCAGGCAGCACAGTGACGTGAATTTGAAAAATCACCCAAGATAGTATAAAATGAATTAGAGGGTGAATGATATATGGAATTAAAGCTTGTTGAGTCTATTTTCATGGAAAAATAACGGTGTAGAAAAAGGAAATTTATATTTTAATATATGTGAATTTTAGTAAGATAGGGTCAGAACTGTTTTTGGAGTCCCCTGTTCTGAGTTTAGAAAATAATTACAAATTGTACAAAAATGGTTATGAGTTGAAATTTACATGCTTAGATTTCTTAATGAGTCTATTTTCTGTAGAAATAAGTAAGAACTTCATATGAAAATCATACAGTGAGAAAACTTATTTTTAGTGACTAGAGGTCAGGGCAGTCAGGTGGTGAAACAGGGGAGACTTTAACTAATAAACTGTACTAATTTGCTGAACCAAAAATTCTAAAAATTTTATGGTGAGTAGATGTATGAGTCTAGTTTCAGGGAAAATTTACGGAATTAAATTTTGAGTTCTGTAGCTCATGTTATAATTAATTTAGTAACTGCTGCGCGATTGGACAGATTTGCTGCGAATAATGAAATAAATTTTCAAACCTAGTTTTTATGCTCCGAATTGGTAAGATAAGCTAAGTAATGCCTCGTGCTCGACTCCGGAAATGGTCTCGGGTAAGGGGTGTTACATAAAATGTTTGAGGTTTCTGTCTGTTTGATTTGTAATCTCCAATAATGCTTCGTAACCTGGTTCCGGCGAGGGATACGAGTTGGGGGTGTTACACCAGTGGACTATTTTAGCCCAAAGGCCTACTTCTCTGAGAAGTAGCCAATTGTTTTTCTTTCTGCTTATCATCCTATTTTTGCAATTGGGGACAATTTTTGATGAAATGATCAGTTGCTCCACATTTATAACAAGCCCCCACTTTATTTCTACACTCACCAATGTGGTATTTCTCACAGTATCTGCATTTGGGCTTAGGAGTATTTTGCACACTACTCACACTAACAGTGGGTCTAGTAGATACCCCAAAATCTTGTTGAATTGCCTTATTTTTATTTGAACGTTCAAGCATTGAGGTGGCTCGACTGAAATCATCTTTAGACTTTTTCGCTGGTAATGTTGAAAATGATATAGAAGAACATTTTTTATAAGAATCTCGATTTCGTCTATCTCATTGCATTTTTTTATTGTACACCTCTTCCATCTTTTGTTCACGATCTGAAAAAATAATAAATTCTCGTATTTCAGTGCCTCCAATCATCATTCGAATTTCATCATTCAACCCATCTTCAAACCGAATGCACATTTCTTATCCGGTTGGTACAATTTCTCGAGCATATTTACTGAGGTATACAAATTCCCTCTCATACTCGGCTACTGATCTATTTCCTTGATGCAATTCCAGAAATTCTCTCTTTTTCTTGTCTAAATACCTTTTGCCGACATATTTCTTCTTAAACTCAGTCTAGAAGAATTCCCAAGAAATTTTCTCATTTGGCACTACAGCCACTATTGTTGACCAACAATTGTATGCTTCCTCTTTCAATAAAAAAACAACACATCTCAAATAATCATCAGGAGAACAAGCCATTTCTTCAAAACTCTTATTGTATTCTGAAGCCAGTATTCAGGTTTGACTGGATCATTATCTGACCTACCCCGAAATTCTTTAGTGTCACACTTTCTGAGTTTCTTAATCGGAGTTAGTTGACTAGATTCAATTATTGGAGGAGGTGGAGGTGCAACCGGAGGCACTACAGGTGGTACAGTAGGGGGAGGAGGTTGTTGAGCCGGATTTCTTCCCTGCTTGAACTCATTAAACCATTGGTTCATATATCCGAATACCATGTTTTTAAGTTCTTGTTCTTGAGCCTGAGGAATCGGGACATTACTACTCGTGCCATGTTCAGAAGTCTATGCTTTACTTTACTATTAACTTCATCGTTGTCAGCATGTTCAGACCCGTCTGACATCTTTATATTCTATAAGAAAACAAAGGTTAGATCGGATCATACACATCACACTATCACAGATTTATATAGCATGTATTTCTAGACATTTCACACGCTATGTTTAGCCTGAGAATCAACTAAACCGTAGCTCTGGTACCACTAAATTAACACCCTTAATCGCTGGAACAGGGTTACAGAGCATTACCAGACTTTTTAGATCAAATACGAATATTTCATATCATTTAACATACATACCATAATATAATCATAAATGACATATATTGTCTCTTGTATGAGCTCTCGAGGCCCAAAAAATACACATTAAAAACAAATCGGGATTAAACCGAAAACTCAGAGAATTTTTCACAAAATTTTAAATTTTTTCCTATGTACAGGGGACACACGCCCGTGTGGACGAAAATAGGTCATTTCAAGGCCACATTTCTCACCCATTTTGATATCAATCTCAACACAACATTTTAACACATCAATATATCCCAACAAACAATCAAAACAAGTCAAAATCATGTTTTAAACATAACATCATTTATATATACACAAAGACCTATACTTACCTATTTAATCCATCTAACTAGTCTACTAAAGTTAACCACAAATTGAATACACTAAACCTATATCATTCACATCAACATCACTAATATGTCTCATTTTCAACCCAACATATATATAAGAAAAATTATAATTATTAACATTTACACAAGACAAACTTTAATTAAATCCACACAAATCATATACATGCCATATAAACTGTATTAAATGTACAAAAACTACCGGAATAAGCTGGACAGTGTGACTTGATTGTCTTGATCTGACCTCCCGACCTCACGTTAATCTACAAGAACATTAAACAACACAAGTAAGCTTAATGAAGCTTAGTAAGTTCGATAGATTAAACATAAATCTTACCAAACCTAATATAACAAATCAAATAAGTAAATTTATTCATTGTACATTTCCTGCCAATCACAACTCCAATTGATGAATACACTTATCTCAAATCAATTCCAACATTGAATAACAAATCTTCCAATTTTAATTATATAAGGCACATACTAAATCTTACCAAATCGGAGAATGGCTTACGGATAAGAGTATATCGTTTTCAGAAGCCCGAAGGCTAAACAAAAGCTCATGAGAGTTAAACAGAAACCCATAAGGGTTGAACGAAAGCTCGTACGAGCTGAACGGAAGCTTGTACAAGCTGAACGGAAACCCATAAGGGTTAAATAGAAGCTCAAAAGAGCTAAACAGAAACCCTTAAGAGTTAAACAGAAGCTCGTGAGAGCTAAATGGAAAGTAAACACGAAAGTTTACAACAAATTCTGAACCTCGGTTTACTTGGGTAATTTTCCATCAATTCCTCCAATGCCGTCTTGTGCCACACAACAATTGTACTCAAATCTCGCGTTCCATTTAATCCGAATATTCAATTCAAAAGCATAGCTCCAACAATAATTCATTTATAAAACTAAAATAAATACAAAATACTATTAGCAAAATCAATGTAAATATTAAAGTTTAACCATACGAACTTACCTGGATTGAATTGTAATATTTAAAGAAGTTTAGGGACTATTTTGCTAATTTTCTTTTTTTACGAGTATCTACGGGCTCTTGATCTAAAATATAAAATCACTCATTCATTAGCATATATTTCAGTTCCAATTCATTTCATAATTAATACCCTTTAATTTTTCTAATTATACAATTACCCCAAAATTTTACAACTTTTGCAATTTAGTCCCTTAATTAGTTAGTCTATCAAATGAACTAGTTTTTCTCAATTAATAATTTATTTAAATATTCTAGGCTATCATACAGCCCTTGATAAAATAGAAATAATACCTAACCCTAATACTTTAACTTTTCACAATTTAGTATTAAAATCAACATTTAACAGAATCACTTTATACAATCATCATATAACATAATTAAAGCTCTAAATCCATGTTTATTCATATAAAACATCCTATATTCATCAATGGTAGCTTCCAAAATTTTCAATAAAATCAAAAAATAAAGCAAGACTTAGTTAAACCTAATTATAAAAGTTTCAAAAACATAAAAACTACAAGAAAATGGCAAGAATTAAACTCACTTGAAGTAAAAATATAAAAAAACCAGCTTAAGGAACTGTCTTATGGCTGTTTTTGGGTGAGAATTGAAGAAGAATTTGTCTAGAAACCTTTAAAATTTCAATTTGTAGTTTTTATTTTGCTTTATTTACTATTTTGCCATTAAATGGCTATTTTTTTTTATTTTCACTACTTACGCCTCCTCAGCCATTTCATTTTGGCTTATTTACTCTTTAAGTTCTCCCCATTTACCATTTAAGCCATTTAACCACTATTTCTTTTAATTAGCAAGTTTTGCACCTTTTTTAATTTAGTTCTTTTTAATTAATTAACTATCAAAACATTAAAATTTTCTAACAAAACTTTAATACTACATTAATGACACTCCATAAATATTTATAAAAATATTTATGGCTCGGTTTATAGAATCGAGGTCTCGATACCTCATTTTCTAAACTACTTGACCTAATAAACCACATTTGACTCGTAAATACTAAATATTAAAATTTACGAGCTTACTTAGATTTGGTGGTCTCGAACCACTGTTCCGACACCACTAAAAATCAAGCTGTTACAACTGACTAGTCCGATCGTGTTCAAACAACATTGACAATTATAGATAAAAACTTGAACGTTAGAATACGCTCTAAGTCTCTATACACTTTGTCATTTGAAATTTAATCTCTTTACTTTTATTTTTAGTAAACTAGTCTCCATACTTTTCAAATTTAAAAATTCAAGTCTAGTTGTTACTACCATTAGTATTCTTTTGTTAAATTCACTGTTGCGCCATTTTAAAATTAAAAAAGTCACTTAGCAGTGATATAACAAAAAAAACTTGCATTGAAAATGCTGATTTAATTTTGTTGGAATAATGTTAAGAAAAACTAACTAATCACATTATAAAAGTATAATGACCAAATTATGTAAAAAAATAGAGTATATGTATTCAATCCAAATTTCAGCAAAGAATAAAGGTTAATGTTGAAATTTGATCATTGCCTTACAATGTAAAAAAAAAAGCAATGTAAACTCTAACGATATGTCAATCTCTAAAACCTTTAGAGCATTCAAATTATATATAGTCATGTAATATTTTAACAAAAAATGTAACAATATAGTGAGACTAAATAGTGAGACTAAAACTATAAAAATCAAATGTAACTAACAACATTACAAAAATATAGAAATCAAATTATATTAGAAATTAAAATATAAAAATCAAATCTCAAATTCATGCAAAATAGTGAGACTAAAACTATAATTTAACACTGTCTTATAATGTACAAAAAAATCACTTCAATTTTTAAAAATATAATTATTTTTATTTGATTCTATTTATATATTTATTAAAATTTCAAACCTAAACAATTTAATTTATTTATTAATACTTATGTCATAGTATATTTAATTTTTAAGGCTAGTATTATATATTTAATTAATATAATATAAGTTATAACATATTTATAATTAAATTAGATAGAATTTAAATTTCAAATATTAAAATACGAGCTCAATCTATATTCGAAACCTATTTATTTTTCGCTCGTTAAATATTATTTTACCTAAACATTCCCAAAAATCTCAAACACGATTTGAAGAACAAAAAAAAGAAAAATATTATGGCATAAAATAACTTTTAAAAAATCATTAGAAAAAAGAAAAAATGACAAAAGTAGAAATTAGTTGCATGTTAAAAAAATGTAGGATTCGGAAGGGCAGGCCCAGGGGTAGGGGTAGCGAATCAGAGCCGTAGGGATGATGTTAAAATAACAGACAGGGCATAATCTGACGGCGCCACTGCAAGCAAAGGACAAACCCCTCCTCCTGCGGCTGCCACTGCGTATAAGCAAAGCGACGTACTGCCCTCCCCTACGACGGCGTTTCAGTCGTTCCTTGTCGGCTTGTCGGTTTTCCTTTACATGTTTCTACAGTTTTAAAACGCACCCCCCAAACCTTTCTTTCATTTATATCCCTTCTTTTATTTTTCCTAAAACTGAAAATAGAAATTCCTCCCATATAAGAAAATAGAAAAATTCCCGTACTTTGTACTATAGGACACGCGTTTAAAGAGAAAAATATATATATATTAAAGAAACATGAGTTTTATTTAATGTTATTTTAAAGGCGAGTGTTCTGTTCTTTGTCTGAAATTGGCGTGAACAACAATCCTTTTTCTGTTGGGATATTTTGGTACTGTTTCATATATAAAGGGCCCCACTACCATCCTGGCCCCACCCTCATCCAATTTCACACTACTTAATATATTTGATCTTCTTCGTTGTTTGACTGCAGGCGGGTTTTACTTTGAAATATCTAACAAGGGTTTTTTTCAATTTAAAAAATAATCAATCGAAAATGGAAACTCAAGTAGTATAATATTATTTATTATATAGTTTGCTATTTGGGTCAGCACGTCAAAGAAGGCAAGGCATGCCTCAAAAGTTGGATGAGTAGAGGAGGAAGGGTTACTGAGTTACAGACTGTTGTCCGTACACTGTTTAGAAGATAAACAAAAAAACCTTTGGCAGAGCTTAAGCCCTCCCCGTCAGGTTTTGCCGGGCGTACCCACTCAGTTTCAGGTTCCACCTCTCTCTTCTCAGGTTTTATCATACTCTGTTTATTTCATATCTTTGATTATCTCTCTAGGTCTCTCTTTCTTTCACGTTTTTGCACCACTAGGGTAGAATGTTTCATTTTTACCCTAAAGAAAAAGTATTTCTTTGGCCTAATCACTTTTTTATTTATTTATTTTAATACTCCTATATTATATTATATATATACACAGTGTAAAAGCGATCAGAGTCAATTGTCACTGTTTCGTTTTATCTTTCTATTCTCAGCTTCAAAATATATACCTACAAGAAAGCTCTTCATTCCACATTCCATTTTCACCACTCTTCTCATTTATTACTGGTTTTCATCATCCCCTTCCTCTCTTCAACCTGTAAAAACTCTTTCGTTTCTTTTCCCTTCAAAAGTTTGTTCACATATTTTTTCGTGTTCTGCTATTATCTTTTGTTGTTGTGATCGAACCCAAAGATGCAGGTGACAAACAAAACTGGGATTCGGATGGCAAGCAACATAGGGATAGAAACCGAGGCATCAGCAACAACGATGATGCTTGACAATCCATACAAGATAGTGAGGCAGCTGGCTTCCACAAACGCAGTAGTTCTGTTCAGCATGAGTGGCTGTTGCATGTGCACTGTGGCTAAACGCCTCCTCTTCGGCCTCGGCGTTGGTCCCACCATCATCGAGCTTGATCACCATGGAGCCGGTCCTGATATCCAAGCCGTCCTCTTCCAGCTCGTCGCTGATGGTCGACAGCCTGTCCCTGCCGTGTTTGTGGGTGGCAAGTTCCTTGGTGGCATTGAAACCCTCATGGCTTGCCACATCAATGGCACATTGGTCCCTCTCCTCAAAGAAGCTGGTGCACTTTGGCTCTGATTCTCTTGTTTAACACTCCAATGTTTAACAACAGTTTACCGGAATATTCTGGTCTAGCTAGGCCTAGCTAACTCTTAAATATTATATGAATTAACTTTTACGTTTATATTTTATCAGATTTATATATGGATTATGATTTGCAATCTGTTTTACTTTTCTTTTTTTTAATTAAAATACAAGGTTTTAAAATAGTGTAAGCTTTCTTTTTCAACAATAACTAGCTAGCTAGGGTTACCGTGCAGAGTACGGAGTGACGCCAATGTGAGCTGAGCTTATTTCGTGCTTGTCAGCTTCTTTTTACTAAGCATTAACTTACAGATTTTCTCATCTTATTATTATTTACAACTTTAATTCTTCTTTACGGAAATCTATGACTTCTAGTATCAAAATTTTCATTAGCTTGGTATGTGATCATCATCGTCCAAGAAAGAAGAAATAATCTTATACTACTATTCTTTTTTCTTTCCATTTTACAAAAGAAAAAAAAAACCCATCAAGCTTGCCGGAATATATGATGAAGTGATCGCCGGCCACATAAAGAAAGAACAAAAGAAGAAGAGCCATGGTTAATGTGGGATATATTATATATCATGAAAGTAGGGGGAACAAAATAGGGATATATGATATATCATAATGTTGCTTAGGATAAATGGTTAATGTGGAATGCATGGCATGCATGCATATCATGAGAAATTGGGAATCCCTGGGTTGACAAACGATATTTCCCCAGGAAAATGATGGACTGTTGTTATTAATTCTTCAAGAAAAAAACCTCTCACTCGGTTATCTAGGTTGTCAGTGATAGTCAGATGGCGTGAAATAAAAGGAGTACTATGTGATTTCTTTCTTGCTTACTTTTGCAGCGCACTCCTTACTTACACAAGTTTCCCTATAATTAAAGCATTTTTGAAGTTGCAAAGATGGTTACAGAGAAAAATTAGCGTGAATTGAAATACAAATTATATATATGGCATGCAGCGAGCGGATATGAAGAAGAAAATTAGATGGTGGTACTAATTATTTTCCATATGTGAAAGCTTTCACTGTCTCAACTACGTAGTCTGTAGTGATGAATAAAATAAAAGCGGTGAAATTCGTGGCAGTAAATTAATGATTACACTGTCGATTTACCAATCATTTTCTAATATTCCTCCGGGGATTTATGAAACATATTTGACCATATGATTGTATATAATAAGGTAAAAATACAAGCAGACCATGATTTTCTCATTTCCTGAGACAGGACAGAATCATGATGAATGAAGCCCCCCAATTCTGTTTGGAATTTTTTTAAAATTTTGTTAATTTCTCCACATTGACTGCTTGTCAAACTTTGTCTGACAGTGATCGTTATATCCAACGGTACATTGATGCTATAATTCTGTTTTCCTTCGTACTTTTGTTTTTTTCTATTTGAGAGCCAACCAATGTATGCGAAAATATTCGATCAAAGACAAAAATATGCGAAAAATAAGAACCTTATTTTAACCTACATAGATGATTAGAACCCTAACAGATCTAATTATGCCAAATAACAAAAATTTAGATAATTTTTTTAAAAGATAAATTATAATGTGATAGAGTCAGGCGAGTGTTACTGGTTCAAAACCCGGGTCCAGTTCACTTGAGTATTCTAAAAGCAATCCATTAATAGGCCCAACTTTTAAACTAACAATATTTTGAAGGTTTTTTCCCTTAAATATCATGCCAGTCAAGTCCATGCGCAAAATCCGATTTGATTAATAAAATTTGATAAAAAATTAAATAGTTTGAGTTATTCAAGTTAATTGAGTTATTCGGGTCAACTCAAATAAAAAAATCAAAAATTTTGATTTAACTCGAATATGAATTACACAATTCGAGTTATTCAAAAATCTGAATAAGAAAAGGCAAAACTATGTCGTTTTGATAAATGTTTACATTTTCTAAAGTTAAAAGTCAAAATCATTAAGTTAAAATGTAAAATTACTTCATTTTGATAAGTGTTTACCAATTAAGTTAAAAAATAAAACCATTATATTGTTTACGTAGTTAAATAATCTTGTACTTCGTCTACCAGTTAAATAATCGGTTCATATAAACGCAACATTGAGTACAAATAATAAGATTCGTCAACTAGACTTGAATCAACTCGAAATTTTTTGACTTGATTGAATACTCACCCTTACATATTATTTAACAATTTAAAATTTAGTCCCTTATTTTAATTTTGAGAAATTAAGTTCTTATTTATTTAATAATTTGATCCTTTCGCTAAATCCTTGCTATTAGTTGATGACATGTTAATTGAAAAAAGTGGCGGAATCGTTTACAATTTTTATTAATTTGATCTTTATTCCTTAAAAATTCATTTCAAATTCTAATGAATAGAATTTTTTTACATTTTGATAAAAATTCTAAAAATTTGAATATATATTTTTAAAAAATCTAAAGATTATGAAAGCTATTAATTTTTTAAAGATTTAAAAAATTTAATCTTTCAACTTTGGTAAGTTTTCAATTTAGGCATTTAAAATAAAAAAAATGTAAATTAGGCACTATTTTATTGTTTTAATCACTCAACTTTATTAAATTTTTATTTTGGCCACTCATATAAATTTAATGTTGTTGAACATTCCACCCAATTTCGCCATCAAAATTTATGATTGCTCTACTGAGTAAAGAAAATTAGTTAAAAATTTTAGTGATACTTATATTTATATGTAATTAATGTATGATTTTAAAATTTAATAAAAAAAGCATTTTACTGTTTAATTGTTTATAAACATGTAATATATAATTTTAATGTAATTAGCTTGAAATATATTATTTTAATATTAATATAACATAGAAAATAACACATTCAATTAAAAAATCATTAACTTTTTTAGTGTCTATTTATTCATTAATTTCTGGATTTGGTAAATGCATTTCAAAGTTTTCGTTTAAATGGTCAACGCGAGTCATGTTCAACAAACCGACTCAAAACGACATGTTCCTCTGTCAAACATCTACACATCTTTTTAATGCACTGATATAAATTGGGATGGATTTATTTATATTTGTATAAATTTTAAATAATTTTATATTAGTTGTAATTTTTACATAATTAATATTTTAATAATTAAATTATCATATTTTACACTTCATATATATGGATCATGTATAATACTTTTGGTATAAATTAAAAATTCATAACTATTTATTTTATGTAAAATACTTTCAACCATTAATATGTATTAATATAAATAGTATTTTAAATAAATATGACAGAAATATCAGATCATTTAAAAAATTTACATGCACGACAAGTACATATATTTTGATAAATTTAATGGTTAAAATTTTAAAATATTAATAGTGTAAAAAGTTACAAAAATTTAATTTTACATTGGTGTAAGTAAATTCATCCCATTTAAGTTTGTTATTTATATATAAACCACAATAATTTAAGTATAGTAAAAATTATCCCGAAGTTAACTTCTTCTTTTTTGTTTGGATGAAGATTTTTAATTTTTTGAAAAATTTAAAATGTTAGTATTTTAGAGTTCATCAATTCAAAATGTTAAGATTCATAATTGTTTTGTTTTGTTTGGATAAATAATCAATTTAGGAAAATTTAAGTTATTGAAATTTTACAAATTAAAAATAATTATATTAAAAATAAATAATATAAAGAATTAAATTTATAAAATTTTATAAATAGTTTTAATAAAATAAAATAAAATATTAAAAAATATATATTATAATTAAATAAAAATGATTTTTTTATATTTCGTTGTATGAATAATGAATGTGTTTTTAAATTAATACCACATCTATGAAAAATAATTATAAATTCAATCAAAATTAGAAAAAAAAGAATATTTATGAATATCCGAATATGTTATATTTGTTTCTTACACACAAAGGTTCTTGTTCCTGTTTTTATTTCTGAGGTACTACATTAAATTGGGTGCACCCTCAGGCACCATATCGCCCTCTTCCATTTTCTCCGTGTTCCCATGGTTTGAAACGGTGCAGACTACAAAGAAATAAAACCAGAGACCAAAACACCAAGAAATTTCTTAGATCATCTATCTCTTCTCTTTGATCCCCTTAAAATCCCAGATTTTCAACGTCTTCTAACCCCAAAACCTACTCTTGCAAATAACACAACCCAAAGCACGAAATTCCATCACCTTCATCACGACTATATTCTAAAAGAATTAGTATTGTTACCATTTTTTCTTGTTTTCTATTGAATTGCAGGACACAAAACAAGGGGTTTCGGAGTTTTGGTGCTCTGGATCTTTTTTCTTTTACTTTGTCGAAAAGGTGTTAGATGGTGGAATCAGAGGTAAAGAAGATCAAGAAGGGGGATAAAATGAAGTGGAGATGGGTGATCGGAGCTTTCACTACGATTCTCCTTGCTATCGCTTTGGCTTCAAGAAGTACACCAAAGATCCCTTTTAAATCTGGACAGTTTAGCAAGTCTTGTCATTGTCCTCAGGTTTCACTTTTCTCCCCTCCTTTTCCTCTTTCCAATTTGTTAAATTGGAAGACGTGGTTGGAATGAAATAAAAAAGGAATTTTATGTTATTTCACTTTGGTTTTTATTAAATTGGCGCCAAATTCAACTACCCATTCCCGTATTCTTCTGATCTTATCCTTCTGTTTGTAAGCTTTTTAGTAGTGTTTAGATGAATTCATTGGGTACTAAAAAAGTAGTCTCTTTCACATTTATGTGTCTAATTGATACAAATTCAAGTACTCTGTTTCACTTTTATGTATTTCTAGTGAACCTTACTTCTGGCTTACGAATATCTTAGTTGCTTTTACATGAAGTTCTTGAAAAGTTGTTGCCTTTGTAGAACCCCTCTTTTCTGTTTAGGTTGAAAGATGAGATAGTTGATTAATATTTTTTTTTGGTATGGCAATGACTCTTCTTGAATTTGTGCAGGACAAACACAGGTATAGTGGGATTGTAGAGGATTGTTGTTGTGATTATGAGACTGTTGACCATCTTAACGAGGAAGTATTACATCCATTACTTCAGGATCTTGTTAAAACTCCATTTTTTCGGTATTTCAAGGTTAGATTAATGCCCAATACCCATTCTATGATGGAAATATTATGTGAATATTTTAGTTTGTTATTTTAGAGATAATGTTCACAATGTTGATGCTGGGACCTGAAAGCTTTCCAATAGAAATGGTTATATATTGCAGTTAATTACAAGAAATTACCAGATAAATGGTGTGGTAAATGGCGTGATCCGCAGTTATAAAATTCTGTTCAGTAATTATAGTATTCTGTCTATGCAGTTTGAGCTTCCATTTTCATTTGTCTGATACTATTTTCAATGTAATATTCAAACTTGCCGTACTTGTAGAGTGCAAAGGAAGTGACCATAGGACTTGTGCAAGTTTTGAAATCTAACATGTTTATAAAATGAAAAATGCACACTAGTTTAAGTTGTTGAGAAGTCTAGTTATTATGATGCAAACATGGAATGAATTTAGGAATAAGAACAGATTGCTCCCATTTGAAATCATGCTCTATATAGATCCCTTACCTGATTTTTTTTTTGAATCCTAGTTTTTTCTATTGCCTTGGGCAGGTTAAATTGTGGTGTAACTGTCCATTTTGGCCTGATGATGGTATGTGCCGTTTGCGGGATTGTAGTGTTTGTGAATGTCCAGAAAATGAATTCCCTGAATTATTTAAGAAGCCCTACCATCATGGCCTTCCATCAGATGACCTTAAGTGCCAAGAAGGAAAGCCGCAGGCTGCTGTTGACCGCACACTAGATAGTAAGGCTTTTAGGGGGTGGACAGAAACAGATAACCCCTGGACATATGATGATGAGACTGATAATTGTGAGTCCGAATCTGTTCTTGACAGTTCCGACGTATTTAAGTTTTTTTGCCAGTTTTTATGTATTGGATGCTCTCAAGCTCCATGCTTGTGTCCTTGAGATTAATAGTTAAATTGATGTTTTGCAATGAGTTAAGATTCAGTGTTGCTCTCTTGGCAATGCTAGTTACAAAAAGACTTGCAGTGAAATGGTGGTGTTTTAATATATTCCAAAAAATTGAACTTGTCCATTATTAAACAATTTCAATTTTGCAGCTGAGATGACATATGTGAACCTTCAACTGAACCCAGAGCGCTACACTGGCTACACTGGTCCATCAGCCAGAAGAATATGGGATGCTGTCTACTCGGAGAACTGTCCCAAATGTGAGTTCTCACTTGTTATTCTGTAAAGCGTGAGTGAATGCAGGTCGCCAAAGCATTTTTTGTACATTTAGAGGTGTTAGGCCCTTACTCCTTAAAAATTTGATTTTTGAGTAATAACTAATATTGTATTTCCTTTTATTAATTCTGTACTTGATTGGC
This sequence comes from Gossypium hirsutum, assembly GCF_007990345.1. NCBI lineage: Eukaryota > Viridiplantae > Streptophyta > Magnoliopsida > Malvales > Malvaceae > Gossypium > Gossypium hirsutum. Next base: position 13,000,162 of record NC_053441.1, on the reverse strand, counting down.
TTAAGGAGCTTGCTTTGAGTTTTGATCTCCTGACCAGAACCTGATACATAGTCTTTATTAGTGTTAATATATTTGCGACCAGGCTTGTCTCATAATACTGGTGTTTCTGGCTTTTGATTCCATCTTCCCTATTCTCTAGATCTGGCAATTTATGTATTCAGATTGTCATGTTTGTGTGTTTTTACACATTATAATCATGTTTAATGTATTATAAATTATATAAAATTTTATATATTTTTACCACTTGTCTTATAAATTTGCCACAACCGTGATTGTATTCGTGTTGTCACATTAGTGTTGTGTAATCATATCATGTCTGAAATTACCATCTCTCTGACATACACAAACAGGCTCGCAAATGTTGATGTTTTGGATTCTTTTGCTATTTGAAGAATTTATTAATTACCATGATTGCCATGATTTATGTTCTTTCATGTCCACTTTGTTACAATTGTCCTCACTGGAAGATAGGAATATACTGATGAGTCACTTTTTTTATTCCCTCCACAAAAGTTTCTTTTAAAATTTTTCTCTGCTATGCAGATCCAGCTGAAGAATTGTGCCAAGAGGAAAAAATACTTTACAAATTGATTTCTGGCCTTCACTCATCTATTTCGATCCATATAGCTTCTGATTATCTACTTGATGAAGCCACAAACTTGGTATAAATTCTTAATTTTGTGTATCTTTATTTGTAGGTGCATCGTAGTTCTATGGATATTTAACTTACTTGTTTTTATTTTCTTATTTCAGTGGGGACATAATCTTGACTTAATGTATAATCGGGTTTTAAGATATCCAAATCGTGTGCAGAACTTATACTTCACATTCCTCTTTGTGCTTCGAGCTGTGACAAAGGTGAGTAGCATGAGTCCAAGTACTTAATAAATCTATTTGTACTAGTCAAGTATTTATTATTTCTGGAGTCAGTTATTTTACTAGAAGTTGCTTGATGCATTGCAGGCAGCTGATTACTTGGAACAAGCTGAATACGATACCGGTAATCCAACCGAGGACTTAAAAACACATTCCCTAATGAGACAGCTACTTTATAATCCAAAATTGCAAGCTGCATGCCCACTTCCATTTGATGAAGCTAAATTATGGAAAGGACAAAGAGGACCTGAACTGAAGCAGAAAATACAAGCTCAATTCAAAAATATCAGGTTTCTCTAATTTCCTTGTTGGCAATGCATTTAAAAAGCGACAATTTCTTATTTCTACATTATGCATTGGAAGTTGGAACATATAAAATGAGAAGCCATATTTACTTAAATCATACTTGTGTCGACAGATTAAGATTTCTGAATTCATTGACAACTTCGACCTTCTCAAGAGGAAATGAAATCTGAAATTGTATATTTTAACTTTCATTAGGTTCTTAGTAACCCTCACTTGCAGAAGAACTTAACGTACTGTTTCATTTTTCTCTTTGATTTCTGACGTTTGATATCTGTGCCACTGATTTAATTGGTGTAGCTATGATGTAATAATTGCATTTGGTTTGCAGTGCGTTGATGGACTGTGTAGGGTGTGAGAAATGTCGACTTTGGGGAAAGCTTCAGGTTCTTGGTCTTGGAACTGCATTGAAGATACTTTTCTCTGTTAATGGTGAAGATCACTCGCATCAGACAGTAAGGAGTTCCTACTTTTCCAACTCTACTAGCGAGAATTTTTGCTTATGGAACTTTTGAAGCCATTGAAATTATGAATTCCTGTCTACAAGATGATGTCTTGTATAATGTCTTCATTCTCTGTTGCAGTTAATAGGGTGTTGCTAATTATTCATCTTTTGCTTGTATTTTTGTATCGTGAGATTTATCTAGGTTGCCATTGGCAACTAGTTTATGTGTTCTCTTTGCATGGGTGTACAACTTTTCATTCGGACTAAAGTTCGGTTCATTGACCCATAGTTGGAGTTGCAACGGAACGAAGTGATTGCCCTGATTAATCTACTCAATCGACTATCCGAGTCTATAAAATTTGTCCATGAAATGGGAGCAGCAGCTGAAAAACTCAATGAAGGAACAGTAACTTCTACTAGGTTGAACAGCCTGGTGCAACAGGCATGGGCGTCGATCGTTAAGACATAGGTAAGATGTTATTGACATCCTGGCTTGTATCGTACATGAACATACATGTTTGGCTTTTGGTTTTGCCTTACCACACGCATTCTGTTGCTTGCAGGTGATGATCCAACTCCAAATAACTGCATTGTTCTTCCAAAAGCTAGATTAGGGTTTTGGAGAAATATAAGCATGGCAAGTGTAGAACCAGCAGTTTTGCTATAGTTGCAGATTTTGAAATCTCATGTAAAACAAGAACTATAAAAAGGTAACAGAGAAATTAAAATTATCCCGAGTCAGAAACTGTATAACAGATTATATGGTATATGAACAATAGTTTTCATATGAAATGAACCTTTTCTTCTAGAACCAAATTTTTGGTACTGAAAGAAGTTACAGTCTTCAGATGGAAGGAAGATGTTGTAGATGTTGGTTTCGAATGTCAGATAAAAAGAAAAATACGCAGTTTTCATTTGAAAACAAAATTTTTCTTTTTTTTTTTTTGAATTAAGAAAACAAAATTTTTCTTTTGACAATATCAGGGGTGGTTTCTACAACAAAAACTGGAAATAAAATTGGAAAACACACCTAAATTCCTATCTTTAAATAATTGTCTTGTTTTGGTCCAAATTGCCAGCCAAATTCGTCTTCCCCCCCCCCCCGATCTTTCTTCTATTTTTAATCACTGGAATACGTCTATATAACAATCTCCTGAAACCATCAAGTGTCACCGTCAAAAGAAAAGCCTAGCTGAAGCAACTTCATTTTCATCAATTGAAAGAAAAACCCAATCTTGGATCAGCTTTTGAAGATAATGATGAAGGAGGCGGGATACAAGCGAAACTGGTGCGAAGTAGGTACTTCCCCTCTCATTACTCCAAGAAGATCATCATCTTGTCCACGGCTAGAGACCATTCTTGAAGAAGGGAGTGAAAACAAAGGTGTTTCCATTCCTTCAAAGAAAGTCTTCCTTCTTGTCCCGGTCGTCTTGTCTACGGTTTTCTATTTCTTGCTTAAAAAGGATGTCAACTTTTCTGCATGAACCTTCCTTGTTTTTGCGTGACACCAACTATCTGTGCATGAAGGAACTTCAATCTTATAAATTGCTTTTGCTTAAGAAACGCTTGAAAGATCATGATCAGAAGCATGGTTATGGAGAAGAAAAAAGAAATCAATGCTCAAGGAGAGATTTATGTCCAATAAGTTTTTAGCATTGTAATATGTGAGAATATGAGATGGAGTGTTTGGAGAAGAAACTTGGTCAATTTTCTTTTGCAATGTTCCAAATTTATAAACCATGTTTTATTACATCAATCCAAACATCTCCTTGTCTCTGTTTTCTCAAAATTTATAATTGCAAGATGTTTCTGTATTTCAACGACCAGCATCAAAGTGCATTTGTTATATGAACTCCTGAGAAATTTAAAGAAATGGATTGTTAGCAAGCAATTAACTATATATGAAATTGAATGCTTTCCGTAAGTGAATTTCATAAATTTGGTTTTGGCCGCTATGATTAGAAAGCATGTATGACAAAGCTGGTTTAGGTCAGACATTTTCTTCTGTGAAATCAGTGTTTGAAAATCATATATGTCACTTGTTCACTCAAGTAGCAGATTCTGAAACTGATTTGTTTTCTTGCAGATTGCACTATCGGTGTGAGCTGTTCAATGTTCTTCAACTTCAAACAATTTAGAGTTTGTGTTTTCTCTGATTTTTAACTTTATGATTAAGTTTGCCACCTCTGCTTGAGATGTTTCACTTCTGATTTCTTAGTATATAGTAAAAATCTAACGAGCCATACCAATGCATGCTGTTGATGCATGTAAAAACTTATTATTAGCTGCTACATGGAAACGCTACGATATGAGTATCAAAGACAATAGTTTAATATCTCCTCATCTCAAACAAGACAAGTTTCTAACATGTCCCCAAGATTAGCATCTCCTTTTTTGCATCCATCGCAATCAAAACTTTTCAACATGCCTAATGGCAGCTTTAACACGATGCAAACGGGATTGACATTGTAAAATATCATCCAGTATCTTGGATGCCGATGGAACAAAATCTTAAGAAATGCTGTCAGGAAAAAATCTAGACCAGAATTATGGATCTTCCAGCTTGAGAAACAGGGATACCAATAAAAGTTAATAGCTACTGCTGCTGCTTTGAATTGAGAGCAAGATGGAGACCCTACCAAAACCATGAATCACAAATTCCATTGGATATGTGAAACCAAGAAAGTGCGAGTATAGATGGTGTAATTAATCCAAATCCTGATTATCACCATTAATTTCAGAACCCTTTTATCTGTTTTAATTTAGTTTCTCCATTTCCATCGAGTTTGACATTTTTGAAAATTGCCAACTATAAAAATTGTCCTGGAGACAACATGAAATCTCCATTATATTGATACCAAAATAATTCATTTTGGAGTGAAATTTCTTAGCATTCGACTTTTCCTTTGAATTTCAAGTTTTAAAATTCAGTTCTTGTTAACGTTTAATTCTCCTTCCAGGGGATTAATCTGCCCTTTTTCGGACTGATAAATAAGACGAAGAACAAAAGTTGTAGCATTCCAAGCAAATCGGTTTTCAAAGGAAACAATAAGAAAACAAAACCTCGAGAAATGAAAATAATCATTTTAATATCAAGTGTATAACAAGGGAACTTTAACATAATATCGGCTATTCGTTTCCCAAATGAAACCTTGTTTAATGTTCCCCGTCCTTCAGATTCCTCCCTTTGAATGTTGTAATGTCAAGCAATGTATCTATACAGCAAAGCATACAAGGACAGAGAAAGCAAAATCGGAAGAACAACAATGACCCTCTTCGGCAAACGTACTCCACCACGTTCCTCTTCGACGATGGTCTCCAATCGCGGACTGCTCGAAGATCTCTGGCGAGATATCAAGAGGGCGGGTGCCACTTCGCCCCATGTTTGCATGTATCGAATGTCCTTTGCCATTCCTTGCGTGCGCACAACGGAAGCTCTCAAGAAAGCTCGTATTTGAGGAATGGTGAAAAATCAAATGTTGTTGCTCAAAATTCCTGGGGAGAATCATCTGTGAAAAACTTGAAATTATATAAAGCTGAAGGGGGTTTGGTAACAACTAACAACGTTAGACTAAACTATAATTAGTGCGAAAGACAGGCCAGGCACTGTCTTGAAAAGTGCAAGGACAGTTTTAAATATTCTACCTGATCGAAAATAGAAAATGGAGATTGGGTGCTAAAATTAGGGCAACCAAATGAGTTAGAATAGGATGAATGTGGTAAATTAAATTAGAACATGAGCTGCTTTTGATTATCATATCCCTATGTAGGGATACATTAGTTTTAGTTGGAATTGAGTCCCAATAGTTGGCACATGATCATTGAGGAAGGATTTGTCATTAATGAATTATTAGAAGAGTTTATTATTATTATTATTGCATGTGATTTGAAGGATATTTTTTTTAATATCAGTTGAAGGATACTAATGTGTTTAACAAAGGAGTAAAAACGATCACATCCCATTTCTAATATCTATCAAATATAAATATTTTAAAATAATAATTAAACAAAAATATCCAACCCGAATTGGGAATTAGTCCAAGTAAACTAATTTTTAAAATATGTAATAATGTAAGTTAAGAAAATTTGAAGCTTAATTCAGACCTTCCTTCAAAAATGGTTTCAAGAAATTTGTCCCACCAAAATAGTGAATGTAAATGTGACAAAGCCAGTTTTGGCCATCAAGGCAAAGGGGAACAAATTTGGACCATTCAATCAATATAGAAAAATCAAAATGACAGATGTCAGAAAACTGGTTGGTGCCGGTTAAGCTCAGAAAAGTGAAAATTTGGAAGCTATTGATCCCAACAAAACTCGTATCTCATTTTTCCATTCAAACTTTGACACATAAAGGATAAAAAGGTCCCACTCCCGCCGCGTAGTTATCTCTTGGATCTGCTATTGCAAACATCTAATACCGTAATACTCGTGCAGATTAATATCAACAGCAAGTGGCGGCACTACGTGTTAAATATTTTGATTAAGACTCATTGACTAAGACCACTCGCTCATTTTATGCCTAACGATGTTATAAAATCTTACTCATACCTTCACTGTGTGCTCATATAAAACCAGGGTGTTTCATTTGTAAATCCTTGTTCCTTCCTACGGTTTTCACGTTTCAGCCTTTTTCCTTCTTATCAGAGATGGCCAATTCACGTATCCCCAGGTTCGTTATGGAGGTTGCTCCACCACAGTTTATTACTGTGATGAGGCATAGAACAAGGAAGATGTTGGACACTATCAGTGAAGAGGATAAAGATGGTAGCAGCTACAATGATTCTCTTTCTGCTGCTTCCAAGGCCTCAGCAACTGTGCCTGTGGGTGCCATGCCTCCTGCTGCCAATACTGTGACGGCTAACTCCAAGTATGTTCTCAAAGGGTTGTCGAGTTTTTCAAATTTCGATAATTAGAGAGCGAGTTGCTTTTGGTGAAATTGAAGATGCAAGTACTTGGTCATATTGTAACCTGTGCGTTATGATCAGCCGAGTAAGATTGCTTGCATGGATGGTGTAAAGTAATGGGAAATTTGCATGAATAAAAACTTTGATTGATGCTTATATTTTTATTATATTGAGATCGAGGAGATTCGGTTGTTATGAATGCTCAATGCAGAGCAATTGGGAGCACTGTTACGTTTTGAATCCATAACTTTAGACATCTAGCCCATTGTTTTGTATTTGGATTATATAAATCTCAACATTTTTTGGGACATCAAGACATTAATAGCTAGTTTTCACTATTTCAGTATATTCTCAGATGTAGTCTATCGCTGGCAACTGAACAATAATATTAATATCTATGGCGAAGTTATCCCTTGGTTCCAGGCCAATCAGATGACCAAGTTTAAATTCAAGTTGCTCTAATGATGTTCCCTAACTTTGTTAGAAGTGGGAAGCAAGAGTGGCCATTATGCCCATGTTGTTTTAACATGATAAAAAAAATCCCATCCAATCCAAATTTGCTTAAAAAGTCAAAGACGTGAGCCTGATAAAATTTGATGTACCAACAATTCAAGCTTAAAAAATATGGAAAAATCTAAATTAATAATTAAAAAGCAAAAAAGAAGAAGCATAAGTATTATCATATAATGAAGTTACAATTTTTTATTTATAAACATTATATAATTGCTAATAGTTGAAATATACAAAATTTAGATTTAATAAATGAATTTAACCGACATTCTCTCGTTTGGATTTTAAATATTATATTTTCAATAACGTCCAGATTTTGAAATATATGGAATTATCTCATTACCACTAGATGATTTAAGATGCTTGAGGAACTGTTATTTTGTGGAGTTGTTAATGGGATATTGAAATTTAAAATTACTTAACACATTTCTTCTTCTCTTTAAAACATGTATAAATAAAAAAGTTGAAACTACAAATTATTAGCATGGAAATTATTTCTTTTTAGAATTTACAATATAACTAACAAAATATATTCGATTTGTTTTTAAAAAATATTAATTATACTTATGAAATTAAAAAAATATGATATAATGTGAAACAATAGTAAGGTAAATTATTGGATAAAGTTTTGTGTAATTGAAGTGGATCCATTTTGACAATCTAATTTAAAAATGGTTAAATTAATTATCTCAATTGATAAAAAAGAAGACAAAAATAAAAAATAAAAAAAATTAGAGAATAAGTTGCATACAATACTCAGATATCATATTAGTGATTATACAACTCGTATATATAACTATTAATCTATTATTTTATATTTTGTAAAATTTGAGCTAAATTCAATCAAGTTAATATGATACTAAATTATTAATCAAGCTACATTTTACTTCTATATGAAGTTGATATATGCTTTATTAATCATAAGTATAGGATATGGTTGATGGTTGTATACTCAGTATACTATTATATAATATAAAATATTGTTAAAAATGTAATATTTTAATTTGTTTACAATATTATTTAGGTTTTTAATTTTTACAAATTTTATTGATCTATTGGATTTATTTTATTTTTGTAATATATTTGTGTTTGGATATAAATATTTTATGATACGAGTTTAACTTATTTCCAGAATACAAGTATGGAGCTTATAAATTTAATAAAATATTTTCTCATTTAAAATTAATAATAAAAATAATTTAGCAACAAAAAAAGCAATCATTTAGATATACAAAATTCATATACATATATAATCATAAATATACGATAAACACTTCCCGTCCTATTATATAAAACATTTCTATTATATGTTATAATAATAAAAACATCAAAATAATTTGAAATGTATTATCATTATATAAACATATAATTAATTATTACAATTGAAATAAATAAAAAATTATGGCTATGAAACTTCAAAATTATTTGTATCAGATTATGCGCAACCGACCTAAATTGATCCGAATTAAAAATAATCCGAATCTCAAAAAAAAAAAACCATAACTAAAAAGATCCAAATCCGAAAAAATCTAAGTGCGAGTTGATCCAAGGCGCAATCCAAGCTTAAAATAATCCAAATCCGTGAACAACCTTCTGAACTGCTCCAACCCACTTGGTCGTCACCTCTATGCACCCAAGCATGACAGTATTATATTTGTGTCTTCACATCAAGACAGGGAGTTTTTGCCTGTGTTACAATAGATCATCCCTTCCGACGGTCTGTTGGCTTGGTCCTGCTCAATTTCAAAAACTTGGAACCAAATTTTCTCTTGCGAGACGCTTCTGATTCAACCGTCTCTTTCAATTTTCCTAGGGCTGATGATACATTATAAACAATGAAAACCTTTAGTTTTAAGGCTTAAGAAAAACCCTCTATCTCACTTTCTAATATGTCAAATCGTTTACAAGAAGAGGCATGTAAGTAAGTGGAATAGCCATGGATAAGGGACCAAGAAATTACCAGAGTTATAAGCAGCACGCAATGACTCAATTGAACTGGAAGGAACAGAGTAATGAGGAACCGACTCATTGTCTGCTTTCTGCAACATCTTCTTGAAACGTTTCACCTGAAACAAGTAAAACAACAAATAATTTCACAGCTCAAATTTTACCAGAAGAAACCCAACGTTCTTTGTTTACATGTTTCAAATTTGCCTCGCTGAAAAAGGACAAAAAGGTTAACGACAACAAAGCTAGAAGTCTTATCCACATGTGCTCATTGACATATAATAACCACCACGGTTAGAAGCAATAACAAATTCACGTACCTCATATTTATGTAGCAATGTGAAGCAACGCCCAGCTTGACCTGCTCTAGCAGTTCGACCAGCTCGATGAATATAGGTCTTTATATATGCAGGAATGTCATAATTAATGACATTTCTCACCCCTTGAACATCCATTCCACGAGTCATTGCATCAGAGGATACAAGTACTTGCACCTTTCCTTCTCGAAATGATTTCAATGTCTTGCTGCAGCACAAAGTTTCATTTCGTTAAAACTCATCGAGCATATATATAATCGCCTCACAGACATCATCAAAACATTGTGAATGATTGTTATCAATATGATATAAAGTGGGTGAAAATAATCCAGGCATTACCTTCTTCGAGACTGACGTTGAAGGCCTGAATACTCCTTTATTTTTATACCTAAATCACCAAAAAGGTTCAGCAACATACAAAGGCGGTGAGTTGACTCAGTGGATGAGGTGAAAACAATACACTTCTCTTCTCCTAATTCTTGAAGAAGGGCAACCAAATACAGTGGCCTCAGGTTCGATTCACAAATCTGTAGAATACATAGAAATTTAATAAAACCAGGAAAAAAAAAAGGCACCTGCAATAGAAACTAAATTTCAGAAAATTTCATAATTCAAAGCAGGAAAAAGGACAGCACATGCATTGCTAAAACTTGTAACACATTTAGTTATCGTCTTGACATTTCACAACAAACTGATGAAGAACTTTAAGTGAGCTTTGGCCAAAGGAAACAATTAAGATTCAACTTTTCCTTGCAATTAAGTTTAAACCCCATATTAAAATCAAGCTGGAAATAAAAGAACTTGACAACGTTTGAGCTCAAGAGGTTGTTGAAACACTAATAGACTCACGAAGAACACGACATATATATTCGCAAGATTTTGAAGCATACGAGTTTGTACGATTCCAATTTTTCAGGGAGCTGGTAACGTCTTTTCCCTGTTGTCATCAGTAAAGGGTGATGAAGATTAAGCTGAGCAAGCTTGCTTGGATCTTGGGTTAAGGTGGCAGATAAAACCATCTTCACAAGCCTAGGGTGAGATTTACCCTTGAACCCCCTTTCCACACCACTGCATCAAATATGCAAACCATATAAAATATCTTGGGATATATTTTGAACATATCATTATTCCGAGGATGATAAACTTTCAAGAATTTGGTAAAGGAACTCAGTTACTATTCTTGACACTCAACAGTTCCAAAGACACCAAAGGAGGTAGTTTTAAGCATTTATAGATCAATATGCAAGAGAACACTATTTTACACAATTTTACTAAATACTTTATGAAACCATATGATTAAAGAAAAAGGTAAATCGTTTATACCAGACCATGCTATTTGTCAAAAGAAAAAAAAAAAGAGGAAAAAGCTGATGAATGGTTAAAGCAATCAAACATCCACCCTGCAAGAAGGCTAGTTCCAGTATGTATACATACACAATTACACGTATCCAAGCCAGTCTATATATGCATGTAAATGCTTCTAAACAAAAATGCACATTTTACAAATAAAAATGTACAAACAAATGAGAAACTAAGTTCAGATAATTTTGTGCTGAGGCTCATTGCTAAATAGTAAACATCAAAGATTAAGAAATGAAAAAGAGCATAGAACTTACCATCTTCTTATGGTTTTTAAGGAACCAAAGGTAGATGAAAGAAAAGAATTAGCAAGAGGAAAGAGGCTTTCTTCATTAGATTGAGTTAATTGAAGTACAGTTGGTAGCCAAGACTGATATGCTTCTCTGAGCAGTCGATCTGTTTCATCAACTACCTGAAATAATTTACCATAGGAAGTCAAGATAGGATAGCGAAATTATCAAGTCTCGAACAGACAGATCTCAGGTAAAATGTTTCAATCCCATGGACAATGTTTAGGAACAAACATTCTAAAAATACCATTGGAAATGAAGTCAAGGCCCAATAGTAGTTGCAATGCATACAAGTAGTCCACCACTTACAAGGTAACAGAGATGCTCCAGAGTAAATCCCTTTGTAGAGTTAATATGGTCCATAAGCCTTCCTGGGGTTGCCACTAATATATCAACTGAACTTTGCAGTTCACATGTTACATCTTCTGGGTCATAACATATGCCTGCCTCAAGCTTAGGTCTCTTTATAAGCTCTGATATTTCATCAGCAATCGAAGATTGACCCACCGCTAAACCAACAGATAAACCTACTGCAGGTGCAATGGCTGCAAAAACTTCCTTAACCTGAACAAGACGAACCAAAAACCGACATGTTAATCCCTCATAGCAGCGAGACAAAAAAGATGTAACTTGTAAAAGGAGGATACAAATAACCAAAGAAAAAGCATATAAGATAGTTCAGGCCATTGTAAAGATTTCATACGAGGGATTTGAGTCACTTTACAAACAGTTTACCTGCAAGGCCAAGTCGCGTGTAGGCAAGACCACCAAAGCCCGTAGACATTTAACAGAACGAGTAGACAGCTTCTGTACGATCGGCAAAGCGTACGCTAAAGTCTTCCCACTTCCTGTTGGTGAATTTATGCAGAGATCTCGCTCGAAAGCCCCAGGCCCTATTGTCTCCTGCCAAACAGCAACTTGCACTGGGAAGAGCGAAGAGAAGCCCATTTTGTCTAAAGCCACCTCCAACCTAACTTGAAAGAAATCGATAATCAAAACTGTCAACCTTCAAAAATGATTCAATATCAAAGTCAAATTGGGAAAACAAGTTAAAGCTTAAAGGGTGAAAAAAGAAAGAACTTCTAACCTGGGGTCAAGACAAGGGACAAGATTGAGAGCACAAGCTTCAAACTGATTCACGTCAACTGGGCTTCGCATCCATGGAAGAATTGGGGTACTTCTTTTCTTCACTTCCATCGTTCTTTTTTCCTTTCTGATTCAAGCTTGAAACATTAAGAAAAAAAAACCTTAAACCCTAAACTGTTAAATCTCAGAACAATGGTTTTAGACGCGGGAGAAAGAAGAGGACTTGGCTCAATGCTCTATCGGGCCTTGTAATGACATTTAAATTCTACAAGTGGATTTTCCACTCGCTAATCTTAATTTCCTCCTGGTTTGCTTCAAGTCTATAACTTGAAGGCCCTGTCTGAGAAGAATAAAAAAAAATTGAAGAAGAAGACCCTGACAAGGAAGCGAGGCCTGGGAGGCCCGAATACCTGGAAAAAAGCCCGACCCAGGAACAAAATAATACTGTTGTTTCAAAAAGATTTCATAGGTCAAGTGGAGGGAAATCGCTTCAACGAGGGAAGAGGTTATTAGCTCTGTTGGATCATAGGTCCCACCCTGCTTCGAGGTACCAACTCTCCCTCTCTCGGGCTCCTCTCCTTTTTCATAATTGTTTTTTTTTGTGAAGATAGGGATTTTATTTGCTGTTTTTCTGTATGAATGTTTGTGTTAGGTTTAGTTGGGTGCATTTGGCAGCTGGGGAAAACAAGAAGAGAAGAAGATTGACAGTTCAACTGTTTTGGAGGTCAAAAGTGATTCAGAGTAAGTTAAAATCCAAGAACTTTTTTTTTTTTGGGGGGGGGAGAGGGAAGAAGGAATAGGAAAAATTGAAAACAATGAATAAGTTTATGTATATATCTCTGCACACACGCTGAATCATGAATCGGTTGCACCCACTTTTATCCCTTCCGCCTTGCTCTTTTATTATTATTATTATTATTATTATTATTATTGGTTAGGTTGCTCACTTTTATCTCTAAAATTATCAATCTTGAAGGAATTCGTGCCCCTTGGTAATAAGCAATAATGTAAGAAGGCAGAAATTGCTGCTTGAATTTTGAGTGAATAAAACAACAGGAGTGAAAAGCCATGGTGATCTAGAAAACATAATGACGTGCCTAATCCTTTATATTCATTCATCCATTTTATACGAGAAGTCATATTCACGATGTTTCATTAAAAATTCAAAAGCAGTTTCTCTATCTTGTGTTGGATCCCCACACCACGGATTTCACTTAGCAGTAGTGCCGGTGGATCGTCAATAACTTTGTTTTGACCCTGGGGAAGAGGGGATCGTCAATAATGCTTGAATAGAAATGTACTAGTGGATACACCTTGGGTGGTTTGGCTCTATTTTTTATTCACTAAGCTCCTATGACACATGAATAAGACAACAAAAATCGTTCATTAGAAAACTGGCTGTCAACGAAAAAGTAACATTCCCCTCTTGGACTATCAGGTGTGCACAAATTAATTCTATATTTTATGATATTCGTAAATTCTGTATCTGTGCTGGATATCTCTTGCATTTAATGTAAATGAGCTCCATGGTTCTCTGTCTCTTGTTTCCTTTTACTAGTTGAGTAATGACATTGCATTCCTGAAATCTAACCATGTGACTTGCGAGTGTAATTGTTTGAAATAGCTTTTTGAGAACTTTCTGAGATAACAATCTGTTGTCACTGAATTGATACGATGCAACTTCAGCTTGTCATTCGAAAATAGAAAACCACAGTTGTCCTCTTTGACTGAGAAAGGCACAAAGATAATGTAACCAAATCAGTGACCCACATCTAATAATGTTATTCTGTGTTGCTGTAAGACCTTAACACGCCAATATTTCTCGGGTAGTTTCTAGGATTTCTGGGACTTAAAGAAAAAACCTTGTTCTCTTGTCTTTAGCACTTTCGTTTATTCTCTCTGTACTGTACTGAAGATTGAACTTGGCTTACAATCATTCATTCACATTTGTGACAATGCTTTTTGCAGAACAACCCTCAGTTACTCTATCAGATTGAACTTGTCTTATAAATAATTCATTCACATCCGTGTCAGTGTTTTTTTGCAGAACAAGCCCTTCATTTACTCTATCCAGTTCGATTCATTTTCTATATAATTGATGAGTATAAATAGGTCCTTGTCTTTTAGCGTTATTTCCCAACTTGTTTCTGATTAAAAAAACATGGTGTACCATTGGTGGGCATAATTGCATGATAGTTCAGGTTTTAATTCAGTTAGGTCCGTTGGCGGGCATAGTTGCATTATAGTTCAGTTTTAATTCTGATAGGTTAGAACACAGAAAGATCAACCCTCGATCAGAGAGACTGCGTTAGCTTGGGAGTATCAAAGAACACTTTTAGATTTTTTTTTTTCTCTGGCAAATTTGTCTACTGAGTCATCATGGTCAAATCAAAGGCATAGAGTATATATATATTATAATCCTTAACTTTATTTTCAAACAGCATTTTGATTGATTTTCTGGTTATTAGGTCTTCCTGGATGAATGAGAAATGTAGAATGTAGGCATCTTCACAAAACATCAAACCACCATACAAAATTCTTGCATATATGGTCTAATTTCAGTTCTTACCATATCTACCAAATTAACGTAATAGATACTTCTTGCACATTCCCATAGTTTTTAGCCTTTTAAACAAACCTCCTCAATCCTAGTCCAAGGACTGTTTGTTTGTTACAAGCTTCCTGGAAAGGTTCCGATATCCCCTGGGGTCTTCGACTAGTTGAAGAAGACATCTTGGGAGATGAAAGCAGCCCATGCGTCCTACAGTGTCATATAGCATCAAATTAAAACCTGAATTTAGATTGAATTTCACAATGAGTCACTTTTATTTCCTCACAAAATTCAAAAGGGGAACCCTCTTTGTGTTACCTGGAGGATGGAAAAGACCTTCTCTGCAACATATTTTTGCGAAAGGGATGCACCTCTTTGTTGCAGTTTGTCTGGGTGAAGACATAGCCTAGCTTTCTGATAAGCTTTTTTCACTTGTGAGCTTTCTTTAAGATTTGTTAATGGGATCATGTTCCAACCGCTATTAGGCCACAGAATCTGAATACATTTTCAATTAACCAACCAATAAAAAAATTATATGTTATAATCTCGTCTGGAAATAAATGAAATCCTTAAACCAAGGTAAAGGTTACTTAAACATCTTACATGATGAAGTGTTGAAAGGAGCAATTGGATGTTATTTTCTTTCCCAGATGACCAAAGCTTGACATCATCATCCAAAATCCCCATTTTAATCTGCAGTTGCATCAAAGGAAAAAGTACATGTTGATCAAATCTTGCTCATAAACCAGTCAACAGAAAGAATCTACAATGGCTCTAACTTACATGCTCTTCTGTTCTGTCTAGTTCTTCTTTGACTTTCAATTTCTTTTCTTCATCTTCCTGCAAATTAAGAAGTAAAAGCAAAAACATGTTTTATAATTCGTCTGTGACACTAAAATTTTGCTTCTGAAGAGGAGAGAGAGAATTTACCATTGGAGATTGCATTGTTCCATGGCCATCCATTTGCAGGTCAAATGATTCATGGGAATTAGACCTTGCTGCAAACCATATATGAAGATCATGTTATTTTATCCATCCAGCTTAACTTTGGTCACAAAAATTCATAATTCACAATCTCACCTTCTGTTTCAGTTGACTGGGTTTTTTCAGAACTTTGTGAATTGTATCTTTCCTTTGCCCAAGCAATCGCTTCATCAATTGAAACTGCTTCACCATTACTCTCTCTAACATCAGAGTTGATCTCAATGACATAAGAACTCATAACTTCTTCCTCGTCTTCATCTTCATCTTCATCATCTTCTTTTTGGTGCATTGAATCACTTGGGACACTGACTGGTTCATGACAAAGTGAAGAGGCAGGAGATGAAGGGGAATTGAACTCAAAATCATCAGCTGATATTTTGACACTTCGAAAAGAATGGGGTTCCAAGCTTATGATTTCTGGAGAAGTGGCACGCCGACTGAATCCATAGTTGTACGATGAGCTTCTCATCAAGTTGTCGACCACATTGTTATTGTATTCATTTTCCATGTAAAGATTTTCGTTATAGAAAGTACGACTTCTTGGAAATGCTGGCATCCCTTGTTGTTGCTTTGCTGCTTCCTCATCTGCCGCCGTTCTCGTTGAGTTCCATCTGCTTGGTACATTGATTGGCCTGCACCTCCGAATTTACATGTTTTTCAAATCAATAGCTTCTGATATATGCTGAAGACTTGAAATGGTATAAAAACATACTCAGAAATGGCTAAATTATGGCCTAATTAGTGATACTTTGGAGTGATCAAATCCTAATTAGTTGTTGGAGAACGTTAAATCTGACCTAAACCCTTTTTTAATTCTAATGAAAAAACGTTGAATAATAGAAAAAAGGAAATGAACTTTGAAATTAGCTCAAAATTTTTAAACCTGACTTAAATTTACCCGATTCACTAAATACACCTGAGTAGACAGGGATATAAACGTCAAAAGTAGACAAGGCAAAACAGTTGAAATTTGAATAACAGTTATTAAACAACTGGGCAATTTTTTTTTCTTTTTTTATAAACTTATTAGACTACCTGAGCTTTGAAGCAATAGACGACAAACCGACATCATCTCCGATCACCGGCCGAAGAGGACTCAGTTCCTCCGAACTCAGCACCGACGATGAGTTTGACTTCGCTTTTGAATTTGACCTTGACCTTTCCCTAGACCGCCAGTGAGCGTCAACCGGCCCAAAAATGTCACTGTAGAACCCTTCCTCCCTCGACGGAATCTTAAACGCCGGCAAGCTCCGGCCATCCTTCATCGAACGAGATGAGATGAATTCCGGTGGCCGGAAAACCTCTTCGTAAAAGGATGCCGACCGGGTGAAGTCGCCAGATAACTTCCGGCAAAGCACACTCCGCGGAGGACCGCCGAAGACATCGGAAAAGTCATCCACGTCAAGATTATGATCTGGCACCACCATAGTGACATGGTTCAACGAAAAAATGGAATTTTCCATAGATTTCCGTCGAGGAAGATGATGAGTAGTTGACATTCCCATGCACATTCGCCAAGACTCGTCCATTTAACTTGGAGAAAAGCCTTTGCAAGACCCCCCCCAAAAAAAAAAAAAGAGATGAAGAAATTTCAATTCTGGGTTTGCAAAAGAAAAGATGATTACTTGTATATATATAAAAGAAATGAAAGTGGCAAGAGCTGGGGAAAGTGGCTTTTAAAAAAGTTAATAAATTTAATTTAGTTATATGTTTTTTTTAAGCTTTAATGATGAGGAAAGTAGACGCACATACAGGCCTGCTTGCCTGGAAAAGCTTCTTTTTTTAATTGTGGTTTTTGAGTCCCCACTATGAAATTATATTTCAAACCTTTTTTTTCCTCCTTTTGTTGTAAAGTTGTTGCATTTTGATCCAGAAATAAAGGAAAAGGAGGATTAAAATTTTTGAGGCTGTTCGTTATATATATAAACAAAAATAAAAAATGGGAAACGTATAAATTATCTTTACATATATATATTTTAAAATTATTATTTTTATTTAAAATGATGGGAAAGTTAAACATTTTATTATTGAAGTATTTTGGTTAAAAAAATGAAGTTATACATGTGGGGGTAATTTTAGAGAGAAATGATTTCTCTAATTATTGCATCTATTTGTGGAAATATTTTAAGGTGAAACTATCGCCTGATGTAATCTTGGATTATATTACAATGTAAAATGAAACGAAAATTTATGATGGTGAAGTGAGGGTTGATAAGTGGATAGCAGACAATGCATGCTCTTAAGTTGATTACTATCAATGGCTTTTTGCCTCAAAACCACCTACTTTTCAAAACAAGTCATCATCAAAATCTTCAAACCCAAAGCACAATATTATTAATCACCCTCCTTAAAATAACACCGTTTGGCGTTAAACCAAAAAGGGTAAAGCAAGAAATAGAATAAACAAGGTGACAAGCTAATGAAGATAAAACAAAAAAGAGAGGTTAAATTAAAATAAATAAGCCCCATCAAATGATGAAACGGCACAAAGTTAGATCAATGTCTTAATCTAATACAATAATCCAATTAACTTACCAACAAATACAATACTCTGGGTTTGCTTTCAGTGTCGAGCTGGTGTGGTCCAAATACATGGCCCAACACAATGTAAGCCAACTCCGCTGCAAATAAGTGTGGTGGGGGAAGGGAACATCTCTATTCCATAAAACTGAAAAAGCGAAAATAAATAATAACAAGATAAGAAGGAAGTGAGATTCCATTACATTAATCGTAGATAGATAAAAACAAATCAATGGGTTTCTTTCAACATTGTACCAAATTGAGCACTGAAAAGGTGTGAGCTAAGTTGAATAAAGTAAGTTCAAAGCTTATTGGGTTCCATGAACATTTGCTAGTTTCCACCGTGGTTTTACATCTATCTCTAATTAACTTTGTTCTCATAATGTTTATATACCTTTGAAACTATTTTAAATATAATATCTTCTCGTAGTAGGATATGTTAGAGTTAATTGTCAATTTGATACAATATAATAATAAAATGGGATCACTTTACAATCATTATACTAAAAAATGCTCATTTCCTACTTTATTTACAAAAATGGGTCACTTTAAATTTTATTTATCAAAATAGACTAAAAAACCCAAAACACGCCTACGTAGAAGCATTAAGAGGAAATTTCATAAAAACACGCTGACGGGGACGCGCTTTACCCAGTGCCAACAAAAACACGCTGACGTAGACACACTTTTGTCTGTTCTTAAACTAAATTTTCAAAAAAAAATAAAATATTATAAAAATAGACCAATTTTTTGAAAATTTACGAGAATAAACTTTTATAAAGACCCAAAGTGACAACACAACTTTTTTTATATATTTTAAGGAGTCACCAATTAATATAAAAACAAAACTTACAAAATATGTGTATATATAGAGCCATGAATAGGTTTGCAACTTGTTTCTAGACAATGTGAGATTCCTTCCTCTTTTAACTAACAACATAAAATGAAAGGCTACACTATATTTTATAATTTTTTTACAAAACAATTTCTATATTTTTATATATTTTGTTAACATTTTCTCATATTATAAAATTATCTTTTGAGATATTTAATCTTGTTGCATTTTAAAATTGTTAGCATATACAAAATGACTATTAAAAAGAAGAATAAATTGCACATATGAAACTTGTACATGCAATTTTAATTTTTAAAATAATTTTCTATTATTAAAATTTAGAAGTTATGCTTGTAATTTTTTTATATTAAGAATGTTTGATTAATAAATAAATGGTGAGTATTTGGTACTCAAATAGTATATTTTTTGTAATTTTAAAAAATTGATAAATCTTTTTTAAATATTTATTTATTTTTAATATTTTACTATACTCATTAATTTTTTAATCCTAATTTAATTTATTTTTCATCACCTAATAAATGCTGATAAATTTATTTCAGATGTATTTTGACTAGATAGATAATCTATTTAAACATAGTATATAATTATGCTAAATAAGTTTTTTTATAGAAATATATACTATACATAAAATATAATAATTATTTTTCATATTTTTATATCTAGATTAAATTACATTAGTAGTCACTTAACTATGATTTTTTGGCCATCGAATTATAAAAACTTACAAAATGATCACCCAAACTATTAGTAATTTTTAAAATATTTATTTGTTAATATTTTACCATACTCATTTTATATTTTATAATTTTTTTACTTATAGAGTTTAAAAGTTTTATTTATAATGTAACAAATGTTAACTTTTTGTAATAAAAAAAATTAAACTCTATAAGTAAAAAATATAAAATATAGTGTAGGCTTTAATCTTATGTTGTTAGTTAAAAAAGGAAGTAATCTCACTCTGTTTAGGAACAAGCTGCAAACCTATTCATGGGTGTATATATACACATATCTCATATTGTTTAAGAAAACAAGGGAAATAAGACTTTAGGTTTATATAAAGATTTGCTTTGTAAATTTTATTTTCATATTAATTAATGACACCTTTAAATAAAAAATGGTGTTGCCACTTTGGGTCTTTATAAAGGTTTAGTCTCGTAAAATTTAAAAAAAAAAGGTCTATTTTTATAATATTTAAAAAAATGATTTTTTTAAAAAATTAAATCCGAGAACGGGCAAAAGCTTGCCCATGTCAGCGTGTTTTTGCTGACACGGGGTAAAATGCATCCCCGTCAGTGCGTTTTTATGAAATTTTCCCTTAAAACGCTTCAACGTAGGCGCGTTGAGTTTTTTTGTCCATTTCAGTAAATAAAGTTTGAAGTGTCTAATTTCTGTAAATAAAGTAGGAAATAGGCTTTTTCTTAGTAAAATAGTCTCACTTTAGAAACCAAAAATAAAGAAAGAAGTCATCGAACCGAACTACACCAAATGAATTATCTTTCTTTATAGGGATCTCCCTTTCTTTGTAATCTTTATCTCATTCCTGTTATCTTCTTTGTTCTCCGTGGCCATATATTACTTTACTTTTTTTCATTACCAAGCTTTTCATTTAATTAATCATCAAAGAGAGTCATGGAGTACAAATTTTAACCTTCCATAATTTATCTTCATCTTGCAGGAACCTAACAAAACTCAATTTCATCTTAAAATTCAATATTTTCAAAGTGTAACCAAGATATTTGCAAATGAAAAAAGGGATGCAAAATTTTCCAAAATCTTCCAAACCAAATAGAGACATGGGAATGTAACCTTGTTTAAAGTGACTAAACATGAAACAGAGGGATGTGTTTGGTCATCCTTGTACCCAAAAAAGTTCGTGTAAATTAGGAGATGAAGATGATGCGATGACAAAATGTCCATGCATATAATAGCATACTTCGAATAAAATAGTATAACAGAAGTCAAAAAATAATGCCATAGGTGTTAAGACATAGTTTGGTTCATTGTAAACATCCCATTTACGATCTTTCATATTAGGCGGCCTCTTTTGTGAATAAATAGGACGTCGTTGCTGAATTCATGAATGAAATTATTGGGATGGGGTTTGTTTTGGTCTTCATAAAATTGACGACAGTGGAGAGCGTTGTTTCGATCTTTCTGGACTTAGTTAATTACCCTTTTAGCTTGTGCTTTCGGAATTGTAAGAAGCTCCTTGGCCGTTTCTCAATTCCGTCACGCTTCTATTTAAAATATCTAAAATTTCCGATAACAATTAAAGTTTTGAAAAATAAATTCGATGAGTTTTTGGATTTTACATGGACCAAAATTCAAGCTTCAAGTCCTCTAAATTTGAGTTCTTTTAATAATATAAAACTCAAATAAATTTCATTTATAATACTCTATTCTAATTCGTAACTATACTTTTCTTAATCATTTTATCACTACTACATCATGGGTTTGTTCGGATAAGCCAAACAATTAAACTGCCAAAAGAGCAGGGTCCAGTCTTGTCACAACGCAGGAGAATGAAATTCAGAAGGGAAATAGAATTTTATTAAAACACTCAAAAGGGATGAACAGTAGAATCTATGGCAGGTGGATGGGTCGGCCACGAAGTAGACATGTTAGAAGGTTCCATATGGTGCCTTTCGACATAAGATACCTCTTTTTCGATCAACCCAATCGAAATGCTACAGAAAAAGGCATGAAGGCCCCCACCTTTTCTTATTGTATTTCTACTTATTATTATTATTATTATTTCATCTTTCCAGATTGTTTGACTCCCTTTCAGCGGGGAGGACGTGCCTTCAAAGTGTAGTTCTTTTGCAAACAACGAAGCCTTGTTAAGTATTTTAGTGTGATAATATGATAAGTTACAATACAGGTCAAGAGTGGAACAAAATCAGTCCCCTGAAAAACAAATCCACTGCAAATCTCTAAAAGTAGGGTTTGCCTAGTTGTATGGATGATGGATCCCTCATGACAAAGCTTTGAGTACTTTGTCATGTTTGTGGCCACGAATAATGAAGGGGATTCGCATGAACATCTGAAGATCAAGAGACGCCATTTTGTTATATCCCAAGACGGAAATGAAAACATTATACTTACACATGAGGTCACAGATAGGTAATTATGGTGGGAGTTAAAGTTTTTATGTGTTATGCTGATGATTTTCGTTCATAATCATGAGTCCACACCAGCAGCAACGCAGAAAATTCACCAGTTTTGCTTATCAATTGAGTAATCAGTATTGTTGGAATTGAACAATTAACATTATTGTATAATTGCATTGAATCTCCTCTTCATGCATCTCTGTTACTGTTCAGCTCCTGCATATGCTTCAAAGTAACTAGGTTCATATATATAGGTATGTTAGGTGAAAGTACTGTTAAGTTTCCTATTATAGAGGCTGGATCAAAATTAAAATGTATTAATTTAATTGTTATATTATTAAAAAATTGAACAATATCAAATTGTAATAGAGTTAACATTTAAGATTAATAAAATGATATGATTTCTTTTTTTTTATTTATAGTTTAACTCAAAATAAATTATTTCATTTATTCCATGAAAAGCTTTCAAAATATTAACTCTGCTAATAGTAAACAACATTTCTTATAGAGTATATTTTAATTCTATTGAAATTTAGACTTTGTTTATTCCTTTTATACTACATGGGCAAAGTTGATCTGTTTAATAATAAATGGACTAATTTAATTTGATTCCCATAATATAGGAGCTTATCAAGTATATTCACTCATTTCGTTAAATAATCTTGGATTCCACATTTTTATAAAATTTGTTTGTTCTTTATATATACAAAAAAAATCTAGAATTTTTTAATAAAAGAATAGATTGAAGGATTATATAATAAGTAAATGTAAAACTAGTTTCTAAGTACACTCTAAAGGATAATATAATCTTAAAATAAATTGTAACAATTCGGTTTTCAATGGTGACGGAAAATGTGGTTTTGGAATCTTGTTTCCATAAATTGATTCATTAAATATTAGATAAGGATATTTACAGAGTTATTGTATAGATAAATTGAAATTTGGATAAATAATTTAGCCGAAATTGTGAGTAATTAGTGCTCAGGGATTAAACCGTAAAAATTTAATCACTATAAATTTTTAATTAGGAAAAGGTTAAGAGACTTAAATTGCAATTATCCAAAGGATCAAAATGATTATAAATCATTATAAAAACATGTTAGTGGAAGGTATTGATAATTGATGATTAAACTAATTAATTTTAGTTAAAACTATAAGAAATAATTAATTAAAGGTTAATTTAGATTAGTAAAGCTTAATTATTCATATAAAAGTGAGCTTAGTGGAAAGAGAGATGATACTTCATCTTCTTCAACCGGCCAAAGAAAGACCTTAAGAGAAAAACACCATTTTTGGTAGTTTGAAGCTTTCGGGCCCTAATTCCAAGTAAGTCCCTAGCCATTTTTCATTAATTTTTATAGATTTGATGTCATGGGAGCTTGATTTAGTTAGCTCGTATACTAATTTGTAAAAATGTTAAAGTTTTGAAAATTTTCATTCTTGAGAATTGAATGAAATTGGTGTGAAATTGTTACAAATTAAGCTTAGTATATGAAAAAGGACTAAATTATAATGCTAAATTGTTAGTTTAGTACATTAGGGATCAAATAGAATTAAATGAAAAGTTGTCATGAATTGTTGGTAGGGATAGAAAATAGAAGTCCTTAATGAGTCATGGTGAAATCAGATTCTAATTCGAGGCCCTAAATTGAAAAATATGTTTGCCCTAATTTTAGGGACTAAATTGAATAAATTACAAAAATATATTTAATTTGGTCTTTGATTCTGATTTGGCTAGAAATTGATTGTATAATCTTTTTATGATTATTTGTAGCTAATGACAACACCGAATAGCCAAGAGGGAAAGGAAAAGTGAAAATCATTAACAACACTGTACAAAATCTCAGTTTGTACTTTTATGATTCAGGATAAAAATATTTGATCATATATGCATATTTATTGATTTTTGAGTCATTGGGATCATCCTATTGTGATGATATGAAATGTTTCGATTGAATTGTTATGGTCGAGATTGAATATCGAAATAGAGACTAAATTGAATAGAATAGAAAGTAGTATGATCTAACTAATATATGATAATTGGTATGAAATTGAGTTGAAATATCTATGTTACATGATATATTGATGATGAATTGTAAATAATGTAATGTGAATTGAACATTAATACCCTATTAACTAGTTGGGCTGAGTCGGATATAGTTGGCATGCCATAAGATTGGATTGTTTACGAGTTTATGCGTTTATGCACCAAGATGCACTTTGTGTGCCAAGATGCATTTCGTGCTCCAATATTCACTTTACATGTCAATTTCCCTTACTCGAATCCGTCCAAGTTGGTTAGACGATCCGTGTATCTGTCTAAGTTCGAGTTAGGTTAATAGAGGTCATCAATAATAAGTTTGATAACTTGTACTGAAATGAATTGATATGATGCTTGAGATTTTGAATATGTTCATATATGAATTGAAGTGAGAAGTATGTATCTTATTATGCAAAGCAAGTGAAAACAAGCGCTAAGGGTCGAAACGATTGTGAACGAGTCAGTAGACTCCAGAAACGAATTGAACGGTAAGTATAAAGTAAAGGAATTGATCATGATAAATTGATTGAAGTAATGTCTTTGATATGTATGTAATTGAAAGGTAAGTAACAAAAGTATAAAATTGATGATAATGTTGAAATTTTAAGCAAATTGGTTTACTTCAAGATGTGCACATTTTCATGTATATTTATGAACATATGCAAGTTACATTTGAGTTCCCATGCTATATGTCATGCTATTTATACTAATTTATAATATCTTGAATCATAAAAGTACAACTGAGCTTTAATGTTTAGTGTGTGGTTTGTTTTTTCCATACGTAGGTTTCGGTATTCCTCGAAGCCCCAGGACTTGAAGTCAACATCCAAACTATCATTTTTGACTCAACAACATTTGTATAGTGTGTTTCATTATTGTAACGCCCCTAACCCGAATCCGTCGCCGGAATAGGGTTACAGAGCATTATCGGAGTTTACAAATTAATTATCAGGCATTTCATTTCATCTAGCATTCGTATTTGAAACCAATCAAAATCAAAACATTAATGAGCCAACGTTGGCCAATTTAACTTATACATGCCATTATAATCAGAATCAAATCATCCAAAATTACCGTTAGAACCAATGGACAGTGTAATATATCTCCGACAAGCTTTCAACCCAATTGAGCTTCCGATAATCTGAAAAGTAAAGAAAAACAAATACGTAAGCAATAAATGCTTAGTAAGCTCATATAAACTTTAATCAGGTCCATTCATTTCAAATATGAAATTTATAAATATCAAGAATAATTTAATATTGATAGCACAATACTCATGTGGCTATATTCATCAACTCACAAGGTAAATAAATTCACATCATCACTTGTACATATTATCCCTAGCATAATAGGATTTTAAACAACTTTATACTCTTCCGAATTTCTTTATTTTCACTTGCATTTCTTTACTTTCTACACTCATTCCATATGCATAGCACACCAGTCATAAACACCATAGCCACAAGCTAATGCATTTAAACACAGTCTTTTTCGAATTAATCATATAATAAGTCTTTTCATAAGAAATTACATAACTTTAAACTTACCACTCTTTCATGAACACAAGCATATTTTCATTTGAGCACTTACCATTTCAATGCATCTTATAATTAAACATATTACCATTCAACCAATAGCTTGGCATTTGCCTAAGCATCAAACAACAACACTTGTTAGCGTACTTAAACATATTTCATATGATTTCAACATCGATAACCTTACTATCTCAACATGTTACACTTGAGTTTATTACTTGTCTCCACTTACATAATTTCCATATATCAACATATTAAGATATTGATGTAAATACATATCATAATACATATCATTCTCTTACCATTTCTTCATATACATATATATATCATTCAAGACAACTCCCGATATTTTACCTTTCGAAGAACGACTTACGGATATGAGCACATCGTTTTCAGAAGCCTGAAGACTGAACAGAAGCTCATGAGAGCTAAACATATAGTAAACACGAATGTCCGCAACAAATGTTGAACCTCGGTTCACTTGGGTAATTTTGTAATACCCCGAAAATTTACTACAGTAAGAAAGTAGATATCTTTGATATAGTAAAATAAGGAAATAAAGTGACAAAAAGGGAAATTTTGAGTTATGGCAACATTAGGAGGTATATTATGACATATTAATTCAAGAAATGATTAAATCACAAAAGTGAGAAAAGTTTTGTCGACCAAGAGTAAATACTCAAAAATTGAGGGAGTAAAGTGTAAATATGAAAAAGTCGAAGGACCTGTAGTGCAAATATTTTAGGGGTAGAATAATCTAGAAACTAAGGAAAATGGATGAATTAGGACCAAATTGAAAAATGTGAAGAATTTTGAGGGACTAAATTGTAATTTTACTAAATTAAGTGATGACTCAAGGATGAAATTTTAAAATATTATAAAGGGCAAAATAGTCAATTAGAGAGAGAATTCTAGAAGGTAATTGTAATAGCCTGAATTTTTAGTGGTGTCGGAATGGTGATTCGAGATCACTAAATCTGACAAACGAGTAGAAAATATTATAAATTTAGTAAGTATAAGTTAAATGTGAAGTTAGGAAAATTTTTGAAATAGTGAATAGTGTACTAGGAATAAATATTAAAATAATTAAAATAAAAAAACGAGGTATCGAGACCTCGAAGATTTTAAACCGAGCCATAAATATTTTTAGAAATATTTATAGAGTGTCATTGAGTTGGTATTAAAGTTTCGTTAGAAAATTTTAACGTTTGGATAGTTAATTAACTAAAAAGGACTAAATTGGGAATAGTGTAAAATTTGTTAAATTGTGATTAAATAGCTTAAGTGACTAAAGTGGAGGGATTTAAAAGGCTATTAGACCCAAATTATATGGGCTGGACGGTTGGGTAAGAAAAATCAGCAGAATGTAAGGAGAAACAGGGGCAAAATTGGAAACTTAACAAATTAAACATTTAAAACAAAGACAAAAGTGAAAAATCTAGAGATCTCTTCACAATTTATCAGCAAAAACGCCATAGGAGGTCTGGAATAAGCTGGTTTTTCATATTTTTGAATCATGTAAGTTTAATTCTTGATTATTTCTTCTAATTTTTGTGATTTTGATACTTTTACAATTAGGTCCAACTAATTATTTCATTAGTTTTTGATTCCATGGCTGATTTTGAAAGTTACCATTGATTAGTGTTGGATTTTTATGATGAATAAACATGAAATTGAAGCTTTAATTTTGTTATATGATGATTTTATTAAGTAATTTTGATAGAAATTGATTTTAGGGACCTAATTGTGAAAAAGTTGGGAATTAAGGTTTGGTGTTGCGGTTTTGAGTATGAAAGGCTATGTAGTAGTCTAAAATAGTTGGAAAAAGGTGTTAATTGAGAAAAATTAGATCAATTGAGGGGTTAATTGAGTAGGGATCAAATTGTAAAAACTGTAAAGTTTGGGGTAAAAGTGTAACTTCGAAAATTAAAGGGCATAAATTGTGAAATGAATTAGAATTGAATTAAATGCTGATGAATGAATAAATTTGCATTTTAGATCGAGAACCTGAAACAAGTCGAGGAAAAGAAAAAGTAGCCGATTAGTCCCTGAACTTTTACAAATTCTGCAAATCGATCCAGGTAAGTTCATATGGCTGAAATTTAATGATTAAATGTTAATTTCATGAATTATACAATGTATGATGAAATGTATTTATTGTTGAAATGAGAATAAAATAAAAATGTGAAAATCGAATAAATGATCAAATTAAGTGGAACACCGGATTTGAGTACTTCTGATCAAGAAACAAAGTGATAAGTGGCTACACTTATCTGATCAAGAAACAAAGTGATAAGTGGTTACACTTATCTGATCAAGAAACAAAGTGATAAGTGGTTACACTTATCTGATCAAGAGACAAAGTGATAAGTGGCTACACTTATCTGATCAAGTGATAAAGTGATAAGTGGTAGCTTCAGCTACACTTATCTGATCAAGTGGCAAAGTGATAAGTGGTAGCCTAGCTACACTTATCTGATCAAGGACAAGTGATAAGAGGTCATATGTCAAAGTGAAAGTGAAGTACTCAATTTTCCGTAACCGTTCCTTAATTTTGATCAAGGATGGTAAGTGACAAATGGGCCCAAAGGAATTATGGTAAAAGAATAAGTAGTAGTGAGTTTATACCAAGGAACTCACCAAAGATTGTGGTTGACAGGTAAATTTAGTAATGGTGTATATTGTATAAGTGTACAAGTGTTTGGTAAGATTTATGTTTTATGCCTATGAACTTACTAAGCTTTTCTATAAGCTTACATGTGTGTGTTTATTGTTTTTGTAGATTAACGTATTTATACATTCGGAGGATCGGATCTACATCAAGAATCACACTATCCAGATATACTCCGGTAGTTTATGTTAAGCAACTTTTTGGATTTATATGGCATGTATAGGGAATTGAAGTGAAAAGTAAATTTGAATATTATGGTTGCGTTAGATATCGAAATATATACATGTTTTTAGTTTGAAATGGTTGATTGGTTGAACTTCATTAGTATTTAAATGAAGTAGATGAAATACTGGAATTGGTTGTGATTTGAAATTTGCAGGGAAGGTTAGACAATTATAAAGGGGTTATATTGAATTTTTTTTTAAAAATTGCAATGGAGCAGTTCTTGGACAGCAGCATTGATGTAACTTTTAAAAATCACCAAAAATAGTGGAAATAGAATTAGAAGTTGAGTGAGATATGAAATTAAAGCTGAAAGAGTATACTTTCATATAAAAGAAGTGGAGTAAGCAAAAGAATTATATACTTTTAGCTATTTGAATTTTAGTGAAACAGGGCAAGAATGTTTTTGAAGTCCCCTGTTCTGACTTTAGAAATTCATTAAAAATTGTACAGAAGGAATTTTGAGTTATAATTTATATGTATAGACTCCTTAATGAGTCTATTTTCAGTAGAAATAAGTTTAATCACCATATGAAGCCTTTAATAAGAGATAATTAAATTTTAGTGATGAGTGGTTAGGATAGTCGATTAGTGAAACAGGGGAGACTTCAACTAATAAACTGTACTAATTGGCTAAAGAAAAAATTCTGAAAAATTTATGATGAATAGATATATGAGTCTAGTTTTATGGAAAATTTACGGATCTAAATTTCGAGTTTTGTAGCTTGAATTATAATTATTTTAGTGACTGCTGTACAGGAGGACAGCTTTATTATGAATGATGAAATTAAATTTGAAAGTAAATTTTTATGCCCCGAACTTTTAAGTTAAGTCAAGTAACGCCTCATGCTCGACTCCGACCATGGTCTCGGGTAAGGGGTGTTACATTTTAGTGGTATCAGAGCCCGGTTTAGCCGGTCCTCGGAATATGTGTGAAGTGTAAAGTGTTTAGAAATACATGCCATATAAATCTGTGATAGTGTGATGTGTATGATCCGATCTAATCTTTGTTATTTTTATAGATACTCTCCGATTATAAAGATGTCAAATTTACCTGAACGTACTGATCAAGAAGAAGTTAACAGTAGAGCACAGAATTCTGAACAAAGAGCAAGCAGTGATGTTCCGATTTCCCAAATGCGAGAGCATGAATTAAAGAATATGATTTATGGGATTATGAATCAGTGGTATACTGAAATGAGGCAAGAAAGAAATCAGGCTGAACCACCTCCTCCCCCTACTGCTCCATCGATGGTACCCCCGGTTGCTCCTCCACCTTCTACAACGACTGAATCTAGTAAGCGTTCTCCATTGGAAAGGCTTAGAAAACTTGGAGCCGAAGAATTTCGGGGAAGGACTGATGATGATCCCGTCAAAGCTGAATATTGGTTACAGAGTTTGATAAGAATTTTTAAAGAAATGGCTTGCTCACCAGATGACTATTTGAGATGTGCTGTGTCTCTGTTGAAAGAAGAAGCTTATAGTTGGTGGGAGACGATCGAGGCTGTGGTTCCGGCAGAGAAAATTTCTTGGGAATTTTTCCAAAATGAATTTAAGAAGAAATATGTGGGCAGACGATATTTGGATAAAAAGAAAAGGGAATTCCTCGACCTACGACAGGGAAATAAATCAGTAGTTGAATATGAAAGAGAATTTGTCTACCTCAGCAAATATGCCCGAGACATTGTATCTACTGAAGAAGAAATGTGTATCCGGTTTGAAGAAGGGTTAAATGATGAAATTAGAATGATGATTGGGGGTAATGAAATACGAGAGTTCGTTGTTCTGTCAGACCGTGCTCAAAAGCTTGAAGAAGTATACAATAGAAAAATGCAGCGGGATCGAAAAAGTAAAGAGCCATTCAAAAGAGGTGCTTCTAAGTCATTTTCAGATTTTCCAGTGAAGAAATCTAGAGAAGAAATTAATCGAACTACATCAGTGTCGGGGAGATCGGGCAGAGATAGACCAAGACAATCTGATTTAGGGTATTCGATAGACCTGTAGCAAGTGTGAGCAGTGTTCAGAATGCTTCACGACCTAAGTGTCAATATTGTGGAAGATATCATTTCGGAGAATGCAGGACTAAGATGGGGGCTTGTTATAAATGTGGGGCTACTGATCATCTTATTCGAGATTGTCCCCGGCTGCAAAAAGATGAAGTGGAACAGAAAGAGATACAGAGAACCATTCCTCAAAGAAGTAGACGTTCGGGCCAGAGCAGTGCTACAGGGACTACCCGTTCGGGTACTAGGGAATCAGTTGGTCGATCAGAGAATAGAGCACCAGCACGTATCTACGCCATTCGAGCAAGGGAAGAAGCTACGGCTCCTGATGTAATTGCTGGTACTTTCTATCTTTATGATGTTATTGTTTATGCATTGATAGACCCTGGATCTACTCATTCATATATTTACACTATGTTAGCATCTGAAAAGAATTTATTTGTTGAGTCCACTGAATTTGATATACAAGTTACAAATCCATTAGGTCATAGTGTGATGGTTAATTTGATATGTCGTAATTGTCCACTGAAAGTGAAAGGCTATGAATTCCCCGCTGATTTGATGTTGTTACCCTTTCGGGAATTTGACATTATTCTGGGGATGGACTGGTTAATGAGACATGATGCGGTGGTGAATTGTCGTGATAAGCAAATCAGTTTGAAATGTCAAACAGGAGATGTAATCTCAGTTGGGTCAGAAAACATGGGCGATACAGTCAGAATTATTTCAGCTCTCTCTGCTCAGAGATTATTACGCAAAGGCAATGAAGCATTCTTGGCTTATATCCTTGATACTCGGGGTTCTGATTTAAAGCTCGAACAAGTGCCAGTGGTGAATGAATTTCCTGATGTGTTCCCTGAAGAGTTACCCGGTCTACCACCTGATAGAGAAGTTGAATTTGTAATTGATGTGATCCCCGGAACAACTCCTATATCAATGACACCGTACAGAATGGCTCCAGCGGAATTAAAAGAGTTGAAGGCGCAGTTGCAGGAGTTATTAGATAAAGGGTTCATCAGACCGAGTATGTCGCCCTGGGGTGCACCTGTCTTGTTTGTGAAAAAGAAGGACGGTTTATTAAGACTGTGTATAGATTACAGGCAGTTGAATAAGGTAACGGTAAAGAATAAATATCCTTTGCCTCGTATTGATGATCTGTTTGATCAGTTGAAAGGTGCTGCAGTATTTTCCAAGATAGACCTTCGATCTGGGTATTATCAGTTGAAAGTTAAAGAGTGTGATGTGCCGAAAACTGCCTTCCGAACTCGATATGGTCATTATGAATTTTTGGTGATGCCATTTGGTTTAACCAATGCTCCTGCTGCTTTTATGGATTTGATGAATAGAATTTTTCAGTCATATTTGGATAGATTTGTGGTTGTGTTCATTGACGATATATTGATTTATTCAAAGATAGAGTCCGAACATGCACAACATCTAAGGATTGTATTACAGACTTTGCGGGAGAAACAGTTATATGCGAAATTCAGCAAATGTGAATTTTGGCTTCAGGAAGTTGCGTTTTTGGGTCATATTGTATCAGCTGATGGAATAAGAGTGGATCCAAGTAAGATAGCGGCAGTGGTAAATTGGAAAGTTCCAAAGAATGTTACTGAAGTACAGAGCTTTCTAGGATTGGCAGGTTATTATCGCCGATTTGTCAAAGATTTCTCAATGATTACCTTACCGTTGACTCGATTACTACAAAAGAATGTTGAATTTATATGGTCAGACGAATGTCAGCAGAGTTTCGATCAGTTGAAAAAGATGTTGACAGAGGCTCCAGTGTTGACTCAACCAGAATCGGGCGTACCGTTTGTAGTATATAGTGATGCGTCTCTGAGTGGTTTGGGTTGTGTACTTATGCAGTCAGGAAAAGTGGTGGCATATGCTTCCCGACAACTGAAACCGCACGAGAAGAATTATCCTACACATGATTTGGAATTGGCAGCGATCGTGTTTGCTTTGAAGATATGGAGACACTACTTATATGGTGAGAAATGTTATGTGTATACTGATCATAAAAGCTTGAAGTATTTAATGACTCAGAAAGAGTTAAATTTGAGACAGAGACGATGGTTAGAGTTGCTGAAAGATTATGATCTTGTCATTGACTATCACCCAGGGAAAGCAAATGTCGTAGCAGATGCACTTAGTCGGAAATCATCATTATTTGCATTACGGGCATTGAGTGCTCATTTATCTATTAATGAGGATGGTTCTGTACTAGCGGAATTAAAAGCTAAACCTGTGTTCTTTCAACGGATTCGGGAATTACAAGATGAAGACCCAAAATTGATGCTAAAACGACAGATGGTTCAAAATGAGTTAAGCTTAGAATACTCCATTGATGAAAATGGTATGTTATATTATCGTAATAGAATATGTGTTCCAAATAATTTAGACTTGAAAAATGATATTTTATCAGAGGCTCACAGTAGTATGTGTTCTATTCACCCGGGGAGTACAAAAATGTATTGTGATTTGAAGAAAATGTATTGGTGGCCTGGAATGAAACGAGAAATCTGTGAATATGTAGCAAGATGTTTGATTTGTCAACAGGTGAAAGCTGAGCATCAAGTGCCGACAGGGTTGTTACAGCCCATTATGATTCCAGAGTGGAAATGGGAACATGTCACGATGGATTTTGTATCTGGATTACCAGTAACTCCGAAGAAGAAAGATTCGATATGGGTGATTGTTGATCGGTTAACTAAGTCGGCACATTTTATTCCAGTCAGAACAGATTATCAGCTTGAAAAGTTAGCGGAGTTATATGTGTCTGAGATAGTGAGGTTACATGGGGTACCGATATCTATTATTTCGGATCGAGATCCGAGATTTACCTCGAGATTTTGGAGTAAATTACAGGAGGCTCTGGGCACCAAATTAAATTTCAGCACAGCTTTTATCCCCAGACAGATGGGCAGTCAGAGCGAGTGATTCAGATTTTAGAAGATATGTTAAGGTGTTGTATACTTGAGTTCGGCGGCAGCTGGGAAAGGTATTTACCTTTAGCCGAATTTGCTTATAATAATAGTTATCAAACTAGTATTAAAATGGCACCGTTTGAAGCTCTGTATGGAAGAAAGTGTAGAACTCCATTATATTGGACTGAATTAAGTGAATCGAAACTGGTGGGAGTGGACTTGATTCGGGAAACTGAAGAAAAAGTTCGTATTATTCGAGATTGTTTAAAAGCTGCCTCCGATCGGCAAAAATCATATGCAGATTTGAAGAGAAGGGATATAGAGTTTAGTGTGGGTGATCGTGTATTTTTGAAAGTGTCACCGTGGAAGAAAGTTTTGCGGTTCGGCAGAAAGGGAAAACTCAGCCCACGATTTATCGGGCCGTATGAAATCATTGAAAGAATCGGTCCGGTAGCTTATAGATTGGCTTTGCCCCGGGAACTTGAAAATATTCATAATGTGTTTCATGTGTCTATGTTGAGACGGTATAGATCAGATCCATCACATGTAATTCCTCATACGGAAATAGAGCTCCAACCTGACATGACTTATTCAGAGGAACCGGTGAAAATTTTAGCTCGGGAGGTTAAAGAGTTGAGGAATAAACGTGTACCACTAGTTAAGGTGTTATGGAATCGACATGGATCTGAGGAGGCAACCTGGGAAACGGAGGAATTGATGAGATTTCAGTATCCGAATTTATTTCCAGGTACGAAATTTCGGGGACGAAATTTCCTAAAATGGGGGGGAAGTTGTAATAGCCTGAATTTTTAGTGGTGTCGGAATGGTGATTCGAGATCACTAAATCTGACAAACGAGTAGAAAATATTATAAATTTAGTAAGTATAAGTTAAATGTGAAGTTAGGAAAATTTTTGAAATAGTGAATAGTGTACTAGGAATAAATATTAAAATAATTAAAATAAAAAAACGAGGTATCGAGACCTCGAAGATTTTAAACCGAGCCATAAATATTTTTAGAAATATTTATAGAGTGTCATTGAGTTGGTATTAAAGTTTCGTTAGAAAATTTTAACGTTTGGATAGTTAATTAACTAAAAAGGACTAAATTGGGAATAGTGTAAAATTTGTTAAATTGTGATTAAATAGCTTAAGTGACTAAAGTGGAGGGATTTAAAAGGCTATTAGACCCAAATTATATGGGCTGGACGGTTGGGTAAGAAAAATCAGCAGAATGTAAGGAGAAACAGGGGCAAAATTGGAAACTTAACAAATTAAACATTTAAAACAAAGACAAAAGTGAAAAATCTAGAGATCTCTTCACAATTTATCAGCAAAAACGCCATAGGAGGTCTGGAATAAGCTGGTTTTTCATATTTTTGAATCATGTAAGTTTAATTCTTGATTATTTCTTCTAATTTTTGTGATTTTGATACTTTTACAATTAGGTCC
This sequence comes from Gossypium hirsutum, assembly GCF_007990345.1. Classification (NCBI taxonomy): domain Eukaryota; kingdom Viridiplantae; phylum Streptophyta; class Magnoliopsida; order Malvales; family Malvaceae; genus Gossypium; species Gossypium hirsutum. The sequence continues at coordinate 12,965,251 of NC_053441.1, read as the reverse complement.
AACTAATTATTTCATTAGTTTTTGATTCCATGGCTGATTTTGAAAGTTACCATTGATTAGTGTTGGATTTTTATGATGAATAAACATGAAATTGAAGCTTTAATTTTGTTATATGATGATTTTATTAAGTAATTTTGATAGAAATTGATTTTAGGGACCTAATTGTGAAAAAGTTGGGAATTAAGGTTTGGTGTTGCGGTTTTGAGTATGAAAGGCTATGTAGTAGTCTAAAATAGTTGGAAAAAGGTGTTAATTGAGAAAAATTAGATCAATTGAGGGGTTAATTGAGTAGGGATCAAATTGTAAAAACTGTAAAGTTTGGGGTAAAAGTGTAACTTCGAAAATTAAAGGGCATAAATTGTGAAATGAATTAGAATTGAATTAAATGCTGATGAATGAATAAATTTGCATTTTAGATCGAGAACCTGAAACAAGTCGAGGAAAAGAAAAAGTAGCCGATTAGTCCCTGAACTTTTACAAATTCTGCAAATCGATCCAGGTAAGTTCATATGGCTGAAATTTAATGATTAAATGTTAATTTCATGAATTATACAATGTATGATGAAATGTATTTATTGTTGAAATGAGAATAAAATAAAAATGTGAAAATCGAATAAATGATCAAATTAAGTGGAACACCGGATTTGAGTACTTCTGATCAAGAAACAAAGTGATAAGTGGCTACACTTATCTGATCAAGAAACAAAGTGATAAGTGGTTACACTTATCTGATCAAGAAACAAAGTGATAAGTGGTTACACTTATCTGATCAAGAGACAAAGTGATAAGTGGCTACACTTATCTGATCAAGTGATAAAGTGATAAGTGGTAGCTTCAGCTACACTTATCTGATCAAGTGGCAAAGTGATAAGTGGTAGCCTAGCTACACTTATCTGATCAAGGACAAGTGATAAGAGGTCATATGTCAAAGTGAAAGTGAAGTACTCAATTTTCCGTAACCGTTCCTTAATTTTGATCAAGGATGGTAAGTGACAAATGGGCCCAAAGGAATTATGGTAAAAGAATAAGTAGTAGTGAGTTTATACCAAGGAACTCACCAAAGATTGTGGTTGACAGGTAAATTTAGTAATGGTGTATATTGTATAAGTGTACAAGTGTTTGGTAAGATTTATGTTTTATGCCTATGAACTTACTAAGCTTTTCTATAAGCTTACATGTGTGTGTTTATTGTTTTTGTAGATTAACGTATTTATACATTCGGAGGATCGGATCTACATCAAGAATCACACTATCCAGATATACTCCGGTAGTTTATGTTAAGCAACTTTTTGGATTTATATGGCATGTATAGGGAATTGAAGTGAAAAGTAAATTTGAATGTTATGGTTGCGTTAGATATCGAAATATATACATGTTTTTAGTTTGAAATGGTTGATTGGTTGAACTTCATTAGTATTTAAATGAAGTAGATGAAATACTGGAATTGGTTGTGATTTGAAATTTGCAGGGAAGGTTAGACAATTATAAAGGGGTTATATTGAATTTTTTTTAAAAATTGCAATGGAGCAGTTCTTGGACAGCAGCATTGATGTAACTTTTAAAAATCACCAAAAATAGTGGAAATAGAATTAGAAGTTGAGTGAGATATGAAATTAAAGCTGAAAGAGTCTACTTTCATATAAAAGAAGTGGAGTAAGCAAAAGAATTATATACTTTTAGATATTTGAATTTTAGTGAAACAGGGCAAGAATGTTTTTGAAGTCCCCTGTTCTGACTTTAGAAATTCATTAAAAATTGTACAGAAGGAATTTTGAGTTATAATTTATATGTATAGACTCCTTAATGAGTCTATTTTCAGTAGAAATAAGTTTAATCACCATATGAAGCCTTTAATAAGAGATAATTAAATTTTAGTGATGAGTGGTTAGGATAGTCGATTAGTGAAACAGGGGAGACTTCAACTAATAAACTGTACTAATTGGCTAAAGAAAAAATTCTGAAAAATTTATGATGAATAGATATATGAGTCTAGTTTTATGGAAAATTTACGGATCTAAATTTCGAGTTTTGTAGCTTGAATTATAATTATTTTAGTGACTGCTGTACAGGAGGACAGCTTTATTATGAATGATGAAATTAAATTTGAAAGTAAATTTTTATGCCCCGAACTTTTAAGTTAAGTCAAGTAACGCTCATGCTCGACTCGCCATGTCG